>NC_040230.1:9131148-9434178 GCF_001444195.1 Xiphophorus couchianus
ATAGGTGTCATGAGTAAATTAAATAAGTTTGCTTGTTCAAAAAACACATTGATAAAAAACTATTTTTTATGATTCCTTGCCTAAATGAGTTCACTTATTAACGTTATTTAACTGAAACCGAAAGAAACTCAGAAACACAATAATCTGTGTGGATGTTCCGCTTGGAATATGATCTTTCGAGAATCTGAGATCCAGGTACCATGTTGAACAACCGCAGTTTAACCAGCAGGTGGAGCTTTTGACTCGTTATTGTTTGGCAAATCGATGTCCACCTAAGCGTGTCTTTCTCCAGCAGACTGACTACATCTGTCACTTAAAAATATCCCTTTTTGACACTCACTTTACAGCCACATAAAATGCAGGTTGCCGTTTTATGTTGTCGCTGTAAATGTCAGCTGGTCGTTTCAGTTGCGCAAAAGACGCGCAGAAAACCAGGTTTGAACCCAAACTGCACTGGAGCAAATGAACGAAAAAATATTCGCGGACTCAAAGTTCGGTTTCATAGACAGAAAAAATAACTCACATGTAAATAAATCCAGGATGTGAAAGAAGTTTTGTTGAAAAACTTCAAGCAAACTCTTTGTCACGGTTTCGTTTTGGAATTTGGCAACGAAATAATAATAAAACATGAATCGCGAGGCAAAATTTCCATTAACCTTTTGAAAGAAAAAAAAAAGAAAAAGAAATCAGGTCTTGTGGTTCACAAGCTTATTCATTGTTTTGCACATTTTTACGGGTTTTTTTCGTGGTGTTGTATTTGAACGAATTTTTCCAAATTGTGGTGGAAGGAAAAATAAAGGCCAGTAGTTTAATTCAGAATTAGGTGCTGTCTCTGGGGGAAAGATCGTCCGCAGAAAAAAAATGACAACATCTGGTCAAATCCACTTTGGAATTAAAATTTTGAATTAAAAAGCAATATAGGACTTAAACATCGCGCTCTTGCAACATAGAAGTCAATGATTTACTAAGTAATACATTTAAAAATTCTGCAGATTGTAAATCCCTATTCATCCATTTAGCAACTCTTGGGCCTTTAAGTGTATTTTTCTCTCTCTTTATCTTTAGTTGATTTAGCGCCTGCAGGCATTTTTCTCTGCCAGATCAAAGAGTCTCACAATTCTCCCTTCAAAGCCTAAAACATGTCATCTGATAGTTTATATTGGGGGGGTGGGAGAAGCTAAATGAAGAATGCCTATCTTGGCCTTTTCTAAACGAATCAGAACAACAACATAGGAGTACCACAATAAAAAGACAATAATTTCGTATTAATATTGCACAATTTAATTCTGCGTTTTCACAAAGACTTGAAGAGCGTCACAGACTGAAGTTAGCAGGGAATGCCTGAGGTAAAATAACTGTTGTCAGTTCCCTTAAACAGCACATGTACACACAGCTTCTGCTTTCAAACGATGCTTTGTTACATAACCAATCACTGCACCTAAAAAAATAATAATAGAAAAACAGAAAAAAAAAAAAATCTGATCTGCCTCAGCTTCATGTTCATTCTGTTTGCCTGGTGATGCTGTACAATAAACGGTAACAAAACAGCGATTGCTTTGGATTCAAATGAAGACAAAAGACAATTTCTTGTATATATGTTTTATGTAAGTAATAAAATATTACTATAACATAAATATAAATGTGACTTTGCAGTCTACATTTAGCAATCAACAAACAACCAATGTCATAAAGAAAAAAAAAGGAAATCCACAACAAAACCATCGACAGAGCTAAACAAACAAAAAGAGCTCCAAACACTTTGAGGAAATAAATATTTATATATATAAATGGTCAGATTCATAAATGAAATCATATTAAAATATCTTCTTGGAATTAGTAAGTGTACAAAACTGCCCGGAAAAAAAAAAAAAGAAAAGAAAGAAAAACAAACAAACAAACAAAAACAATATCTCAGAACAAATACAAGTTTACATATTGGACATATTTACAGATCGGAAATAATCCTGGCAACATTTTCTCTAAAACGTTTCTTTTTATTATTTTTTTTTTTTCTTGAAAAAAAAGTACCCCTCATTAGTGTTGAAAAGCACTGCTGTATTATTTATTTTCATTATTTTTTTATTATCATTATTTTTTTTTAACTGGTCCAACATTGAGAAATGACACAACGCATGAGATTTTCAGATTTCCTTACAAGTCGAAAGAGAACAAAATAAATAGATTTAAAAAAACCGTTGTTTTTTCCCCCCTTTTTCTCCGAGCACAGCCTTCTAAAATAATACAGGTTTTCTATGGGACGAAGGTAATTGGTAGAGATGCAATCAGATTCAAACAGCAAATCATGTACAGGCGTGATATATTCTACAGTTACCTGAGTTATTCTTCGGTTTTATTGTTAGACCAAATGTTTTCTTGAAATGTTTGAGTTTTAGCAGACTAGCAGACAGTTTCGGTGACAGAAACAACACTTTTATAAACAAACAATAAAATAATAATAACAATAATATTAGCGAAAAAAAATAAGTGCTCCATGCAAAGAATATATTTTCTAAAAAGAACAAAAACAAAATGCGAATTTAAAAATAAAAAAAGCAGAAATTTTAGCGTCTGATGCTGTTTGCACATTTCGACGTGATCAGTTGGAAAACATTTTATTATTATTATTTATTTATTATTTTTAAGGCATGCCCTCAGAACTTTAAACGTTCTGTTGCATTGGACTTTAACTGTAAATGTATCTGACAGATGTTTAATTCAAGATTTTCAAACACTTATCCACCATCAAGGAAACAGGAAAAACAGCAAACCATTAAACACAAAACAAACTGCTCTGATGAGCAAATGATGAGCAAAATTCAAAACACTGTTTTTGCAGGTAAAGACACTTAAGTTAAAGTATTTGCAAAAAGACATAAAAAATAATTATATTATAATGACAGTGTGCACTCATATTCAGAAATCTGGTTGAGCAGTTTGAGACTGAAAAAAGCACAAAAAAGTTTATTCAGTGTGATCCAGTGTCTCCAGTGTTAATCATTTTTCAGACGATCACCTCATTCTAGTGATGTCCAAGAGTTCATGGTGCACCAGGAGGAGGAGATCGAGTCTAACATTTCAGTACAGCCAACTTTTACTTTAGATATATTTTCTCCTCTCTTTGATTTTGGTAAATAAAAGATATTTGCTTCAATTTGAATGCGCATGGAATCAGTTTTAGCGATTTTTTTCTGTTTCCCTATCATGTTCCCTTCTGATTTTTATATCTGATTAACTTAATCTCCGAAAACTAAAAGGAAAAACTGATCTTGTGTTTTTTTGTTTTTTGTTGTTTTTTTTCTCTCTCTCTTCCTATCCGGAGAACAAAAGTTCAACTTAAATACTGTAAAACTCCATTGTCCCTTTCCTTTATTCTCTCTAAATGCTCGGATTGTTCATGAAAACAGTCACTGCACAGGACTCTGTAGTGTGCGGTGTAGTGGAGGGGTCTCTGCCTGGGAATATACGTCCTCCATATTCGGGTGCGGGACCCCCACCGGTGTCATTCTTTTCTCTTTTTGTCTTCTGTTGCAAAACCAAACGCGGACCACCTCTTTTTCCAGCTGCAGAGTGCCGGCTAAAGTGCTGATTTCGTGAGCGGATGGCTTTGGGCATTTCAAGAAGTGGTTCTCCAGCGCCCCTTTCACCCCAACCTCAATGGAGGTTCTCTTCTTTCGTTTCCTGCCCTGCGCGGCGATCTTGTCCAAATTGGTGGGGCTCCCCGTGTTCGAGTCTGTCTCCTCTAGCCACTTGTTAAGCAGTGGCTTAAGTTTGCACATGTTCTTGAAGCTGAGCTGCAGCGCCTCGAACCTGCAGATAGTGGTCTGAGAAAAGACGTTTCCGTACAGGGTGCCTAAGGCCAAGCCCACGTCCGCCTGCGTAAAGCCCAGCTTGATCCGCCGCTGCTTGAACTGCTTGGCGAACTGCTCCAGGTCGTCGGAGCTGGGCGCGTCCTCGTCCGAGTGGTCCTGGTGGTGGCTAAAAGCCTGCTGGGGCGACTCCATCTGGTTATCGTGGCTGCCTGTCTCGTCGTGCAGCGGATCCCGCATGCCGTGGTGCAGGGCGCCCGGCTGTGGGCTCAACATCGCGTTGAGGTTTGTGTATCCGGGCTGGGAGTAGACGAGCGACTGGTGACTGTTAGAAGCCGGGGACAGCGGGGACAGGTGGTGAGTAGTAGCGGGCGCCCACGAACCGTGGTGCGCGCTCTGCGACTGCTGGTGCACCAGGTGAGATCTGTGGTGGAAGCCGCTGGTCAAGTCCTCCCTGCTCGCCTGAACGCTGGCTTTGTGCTCCTGCTGACCGATGTGGGTGCCACTGGACCAGTCGGTGTTGGAGGTGGGCAGCCACTGATGGTGCGTCAGGCTCATCGGATGCCCCGTATTGGTGGCCGCGAGCCCCTGCAGGTACTCGTGGTGCATCATTTTTTGCACTTCTCTGTAGGTCGTCCCCTGGTGCATCCTGTCCGAATCCGGATGCATGAGCGGGTTGGACGGTAAGGAGTTATTCCTCGGGATGTACTGAGCTGTTGTCGCCATGGCTCCAACTTGGAAAACTGACGAGCGCTTCGGAGGTCTCCGAGCTTTAGAGCCAAAAACGCAACAACCTGCTCTGGGAGGTCTTCGGGAAGAGCGAAGACACGCCTCCCCTCGGCTTGTATTGGCTCCTCTCCGACTCAAGCCCACTGGAGAGAAACTCAATAGGCGCACGCTTTCAGAGGACGGCGTGCGCGATGGATGGAGGTCCGGTTTTACATATGTTAGAGAAAAAACATATGTTCTACTTATGAAATGTCTCTTTGAGTTTCTGTGCGCACCTGCTCACAGACTCTGCGTGTCTTCTAAATGTTCTCGGTGTAGAAGGTGAGCAGGAGCTGCAGCAGCGGGGTCTGATTGGGTTTCCACAGGTTCGGATCGGTTGTTTTGCAAATAACCACGTGGGGGAGTACGGAGATCTTTCTGAAGGGTTGCCCCCCCTCTGTCTTTATCACACACACACACGCACACACACCCCTACACATCTGCACACACTCACACACACGTGCACCTTTATAATAGGTCACTGATGATTATAGCGCTCCTCATTTTAAACAGATTATGAGGCGCGATCCTCTCCAGCTCTGCAGCCTCCCACACGACGAGAGGCGCGCAAATAAGCTGATGTGATGCGTCTGTGAGCGCTTTAGAAAGAAGAAAAGGTGTGACAAATTTGAGAGCATTTGCTCTGTTTCAAAAGCCTCCACGTCTGTCATTTATTTGTATTGTCTCCAGTAATTTTCAGTGTTGTAAGACCTCATCACTTAGTTATGATAGGCCAAGATGCACGCTCTCTGTTTGGGGCTCTTTTCTCTGACTCTCTGCAGCGTGCAGGTGAAATGTTAAAACAGGGAGTATTCACATTATTCGGCTCCAGCACCCATTAAATTTGATAACCTTATTTGAGAAATATTTGTTACAATGTATATTTAACAACATAGAAGATAAGGTTTTATTATGTAGATTTATTTGCCCTTCCGTCTCTGCAAGTTTTGAATGTCACTCCAACTCTAACCTCTCCAAAAATATGACAACAATATAATTAAGCTCTTGAAATTGTGTTATAGATTTTAATTTTGATGTGCCACTCAAATACTATACGTGCCCCCCATCCGGCCACCGCTTTAAAACTTTCTACACGTGCCCCCAAATAGGACTTTATTTTTAAATGTAGGTGAAATTATTACTTCCTCGTGATCGTTATCTATAACAAGACAATCTAATTTAATTTCAACATAATTCCCGACTAGATGTTCTACTCAACTCTTGTAATGTTTTTCAAATATCATTTATCGTTTGAAGCATTGCAACTTAAAGAGATAAATCTCTTGTTTTTTTTCCCTCCTCCTGGCTTACTCTTCTCTTCCTCACCCGGTTGATCTGATTATTTTTCCCTTCACGTTTTGTCCCAATAGCAAATTACCAATTCTATGAATTGCAAAGCAGCCTCAGAGACGCTGAAGGGGTAGAGAGAGGAGGGGGAGGACGTGGCGGTGGTGGGGATGCAAAGATTGAAAGGGATCTTTGCAAACACAATCACGTTCTTAAATGGAAATGCGGGGCTTTAAACAAATCTTACATCTCTCCCCTTCCATTCGCCCAAAACTCTGCAATCAGGCGCATGTTCCGCTCCTTCTAAAACAGGAGCTGCTTTTTGGGGAAGGTCCCATTTTAATCATTCACCTAAAAGCAATGTGGGTTTTTTTCCCCTTTTTTATCTCAGCCCCATGCGACTGTTCCTTTTTTCTCTTTACAGGAGTTACTCGGCTCTGGTGTTCATTTTAATCCGGGGCTTCATGACTAAACGGTAAGTTGTCTCTTTTCTGCTGTGGATGCGTCCTCGCTGTACCCTTGTCTCCTACGCTAACAGTGTGGTGTGCATGTGTGAAAGTGTGTGTGAGGGGGTGTGCGTTTGTGCGCAAAATGTTGGCGGGGTCACAGGTGCTCGTCATCATCTCCGGAAAGGCGTGGTTTTTGCCCACGCGTCCTTTATATATTTATTGGAATAAGTGGGGGACACTCTTCATGCGTCTTCTTGCAATTTATCAATAAGTAAATCCAATCTGTTACCTCGTGATTTTTTAAAGAGAGAAATCAGTGATCACTGTGCGACACTCGTAAAAACACATTAAAAATGCTTAATTGAATGTGTAAATTGACGGGGGGGAGGGGGGGAGGACGTATGGAATACTGTTGTCTGCGATGCAATCATAAAATAAGGCTTTTAAAAATGCAATTAGTTGTTTGAGTAGAGTACGGAAATGTTATAAAAATGAGAAAGCAATATATAATATTGATATTTCGAGATATTCCAAACAGCAAACTTCTTGGAATCTGTGCGTAAAACCCCCGAGAGATCCAGCGTGTCGCTTGCTCTGAGGGACCCGCAGCTCCACGCAGCTCACAGTTAATAAAGACGTTTGCCATTCAGTCACTCTTGTCTCCTCCAGTCTATAAAAAGCGCTGGTTTCTGTCACACAGACCGAGGCTTGTGCTTTGCCATGCCAGTGACGAGCTGCTGGAAAAGAGAAAAGCTCCAGATGCTTTGGGCCCTTTTTTGCAGGGGGAAGAATACGGCCTTGTTGTTGCGCTGAGGTGCATTTTTGCCAGGACGCACAAGGTTTCCATGGTGCGCCCGATGAAAGGGGATCACACAAAACTCAGCTGTGAAGGGACGGGCCGCTCCGGCAAAAGACGGCTGCAAATGAGCGCGATATGATGGGTTGAAAAGAAAAAAAAAAAAGTGTATAAAGGATGAAATTACAGAGCGCTCCGAGTGTGAACCGCGGAGATGAGTGTTGAGGAAGTTGAGTGACCTCCTTTAGGAAAAATAAGTGTTCTTTGTATCTATATGACATCATGATTTTATGATTTATTCTTGACTTTTTGCCAGTTTTCCTTATGATACAGATGTGGGAATGCGTTACAGAAAATGAGAAAAGCGGAACGAGTTGAGACTTGTAATTCAAACTGTATGTTACGTTTTTATGTCCAAATTATAGTTTCGATATATTTTGAATCAATATTTCACTTAGGTATGCAACTATTTTCCAGTTTCTGTAATTTATGAAATTTAGAAAGCATTTATTGTCAGGAGACAGGAAGTTCCTCTCTCATTTCCCGTCTGCTGTGGGATGTGCAGAGGGGGAAAAAAAACATGATAAAAGCGTCTAACGAGTTTCTTAAACTGTCTTTGCATTTTCTGACATTTTCAGATAGACGATAAAAAAATAAGTCAGAAATCAATTTTAAAATAAAATGAATGAAATGCAGTTTCTGAATTTGCGGGTTTTAAACCGGCTCTGACGCGTAAATCTATTTTAATTCATACCAGTGGCGTCTCTAAGGGGGGGTCGGATCGGTGGGGCCCGGGGGCTTTGGGGCTACAATCTCTCATACTAGCAAGACGTCTTGTTAGAGAAGACATATTATTTATTTATTGATATCATATTTTGATTCTTTTATTTTTTTAAATTCAAGATTTTACATAATTATTCTCACTTTTTAAGTAAATCATAATAAATAAAGAATAAATTTAAACCTATTACTCAAAAGATTATAATAGAAAAGAAAAGGGGAAAAAAGTGAATTTACCACTGACAGATGTACTTTTCTCAAATAAATTGGCCCCTTGAGTGCCCAGATTCATATTAGATTCATTCAGTGGAGGTATTGAAAATTCTTGGAAAACATATGTACAACGGTCTTGTGCAGATCTAAGCATTTCATCCCAACTGACAACTGAAAGACCAACCAATGAGACCATTTTTTGACATTTGGATACAGCAGAAGTATAAAAAAAAAGTGAAGAAAAATAAATAGGCATTCAAAGGAAATAATAGGCATCTGGTCAGAAACTGTTTGCCAAAATACAACCATATAGGTGAACTTTCTAAGAGCATAGGACAAAAGGTAACCATAGCCACCTGGGAACAGAGTATGTTGAGGGTCTGCCAAGAGGTCCCCTCTGTTTGGTCCCCTTGAGCTCCAGCAAGTTCTAGGAATGTAGTAGAGATTCATTGCAACATCAAAATAAAACTCCTGTATTTCTCTTATGACTTTCAGTTTTGATGTGCTACCTCATGATTATAAGTGCTCCCCCCACCCCACCGATCTGGTCACCCCTTTTTAAAACTTTCTGAAGAGATCCTTGATTTGTACTCAGCCTCACTGCAGATCAATAATCCTTTTTCGTATTTCCAGGGGGAACATTTGGGACAGCAGCAGGAGCGTGTTTAGATGTTAAAATTCATGCGATGTACCTCCTGCAGACAGTGGAATAATATCCACCAAGTCGTTCAATCAGATAATTGTATTTTGTTTTCACTGTTTTTGACAGACATGCGTAATAAGCACTAAATATGCAATCGCCAAAAGAAAAAGCTGCTTGTAGGCCATCCATTTTGAACACTAAATCGTCCTGCTCTTTTCAGGTAACTTTTTTCCTCTTTCTTTTTTGGCTAATGAACTTGGGCTACTCTGCCAGCATCCCCTTGAGAATGCAGCTAAGGAAGGGGGGTGTGTGTTTCTCTTGTGGTAAAAGGTGCGAGTTTCTTCCTCTATCTCCCGGCTAATTAGGCGGGGTCTGAACACGCCAGAATGAATATTCATGAAAACCACCAGTGCGCAATTAGTAGAGGAGAGAGTTCCCAACTTCAATCCCAAAACAACGCATGGCTCGCAGAGGAAGCGGGCTAGAGTTCCCCCCTCCTGCTCCATGTGTCTCTGCTGCCGGAGCGCTCTTTGAGCCCTCAACTTGTACTCACAGAGCTTATCAGCTGGTCTCCCACTCCCCCCTCCTTTTCAAGGCAGCCACCATCATAAGTGTTTGGACCACTTCATTTGAATCTCCATGTTGGGAATAACAGATAATCCAATTAGATTTGTCAGGAACCTCTGAGGTGGCCTAAACAGAAAGTTTTTTGTGTGATGAAAGCTTTTGGAGATTTTTGGATTCACCTTTTTACACCTAGAATTTATTTTAAAATTATTGTTTTTAAAGAACATAAAAACTTTACAATAGATCAGTGATAACAATAACAAAAGCCAGTCCAGATCCTATCGACACCTTATTATTACGGCATTCTCAAATGAACCTCAGTCAACAACTGCATCAGTAAGACTTGAGGACAGAACCATGGCACACTGTAAATATTGATTAATATCTTCAAGAAAAGTAATTAGCTTAAAAAGCAAGAGAACAAATTATCTGTAAGTTATGTCAACAAACTATGAACTGGAACACATAGATGCATGTTGTTAGCAAAAAGTCATACCAAAACGGAGAGGAAGCAAGCTAACACAGGCCTAACATCTAGAAAACATTTAAGTATGTATCCATAGGCTATGTGGGAAGTCATCTAGTCCTCAAAATTCCATCAAAACTACATCTATGTGAAACTGCTGAAATGCTCTGGAATTTTAATCTCAATAACTCAAAAAATGTATTTCACAAACAGGATAGCTTCCTGCATATAATATACATGCATTATGCGTTAGTTACAAAACGTGCTTCAATAATTTAAACATAACTTCTTTTGACACATCTTCATCATTACAAATATGATGACCAAATTACCATCTAAGGGCACTACAATTACACATTCACAGCAGCATGTTGGATTATGATGTTATCTTTCTATATTGTGTATTTTCAAACAAGTAGATTTGACACATTTCCAAAACAATAAATAAATAAATAAATGTATCCTACTAAACTGGCTCAACTTTTAAAAAAAATGAAATTATTGAAATTTTGTATAATTAAATTCTTTAAAAGTAAAGAAAATATTTGTAGTAATATAATAGCTATAATATGAAAAGTAACATATAGAAATAATGATTTTGGAAAAACGATGCAAAGATGGATTGCAGAAAAAAAAAAACACAATTAGTTCCATATAAATACTGGCGTAAGCAGTTTATTGAAAACAGGCAGTGCCATTTTACACAGCAGGCTAATTGTCAGAGAAATTCCTGGAAGCCTGTGAGTTTTACTTCATTTGTTTTAATATTTTAGTGCTGTTGCGTGCTAAGATCAATTTCCTTGTTTATTCTTGTGCCCAAAGAAATATGCCATGTTTGTTGAGGCATAAAAAAGATAAAGTCAAAGTAAAAAAAAAAAACAATAGAGTTCATCAAAAGTTAGTGTCTTAGGGTCATAAATAATTGTATTCTCAAAGTTTCATTTAAGTTGCATAAGGGGTGTAAAAAGAGGTGGATCAATCACATTTTTCTTGGTTGATAGCTGTCTCCAGTTTTCTTTAAGGTCTGACCAGTTGATTACATATTTTTCAAGATTTTGTTTCCCACAGACATAAAAGAGAAAATCTGCAATCTTTGGCAAACTGGTGCGAGCACATTTATTAGAAAACATTTCCTTCTCACTAGTTGTTCTGGAACTTATTTAGAAATCAAATTTGGACATGCAATTTGAAAGTCCATACTTTAGATACACACTTTTAGGCACTTTCTGACAACAACATGCCCCTATTTTCAAATCCTTTGAATTACCAAAGATGCACACATCTGGACTCAGAGCCTATAAAGCCTCAGTCTACCTGTCTGTGTCATGCCAGTGTGAGCTTCAGTCCATGCGCCTTGCTGCCTGTTCTTCTGCCCACTGAGGACCCCCAATCCTCTGCTTTGAATTCAAGGTGATGCTTATCCCCGACCCCCTCCTGGCCTGGCGCGTTTGCCTCTCGCCTCCATAAAGACGTGTTTATGTATGTATGTATGTGCAGAGAAGAGCACGAGGAGGTTTTTCAAGGGTTGGGGGGGAGATAAGCAGAGGAATTTGAGGCCGGTGAATATGGATGGGGTCCCTGCTTTCAGAGAGCGCTGCTGATAGAGAGGTAAACAGCTCCTGGCCAAGAGAAGGAAGGAGAGGGGTAGGAGGTGGAGGGATATGCTTGATGCATGCACCGGCATACATCTGGGGCTCTAACTTCCTTTCTTTCCTTCCCTGTCATTCATTCTTGATCATCAAGAGCTATCTGTCATTATTTCTTTGTCGTACTTCCTTCTGGACGATCTTGTGGATTTGGATGATGGGTTTCCATTATCAATGCACAGGAAGTTGGAGTTTGTAAATCTGACTTATGGCTCAGAACTTGCAAATTTCACACTGTAAAGTATGTGTTTATCCAGATCAGCAGAATCAGTACACGTAAAGGTGCCAGTTCAGTTGTTTTTTTACGATGCACATTTTATTTCTATATAAATCCAAAGAGAGTCAGCAAATGACTGTATGGGTTCCATGTCAGAATTTACTTCGGGAACTCTCAATAAGTTCACCACAACTCAACTAAAATGTTCTAAATAAATCAAAGTTTGATATTTCGAAATGTTGTGCATTACACATTTAACATAATGAGTATTAAAGTTCACATTAGAAAAAAAAATCAACAAAGGTACAATATACATTTATTTCATTATATCATTGCGGAACTGACTTGCATTATCTGGAGACATTTCATGGCAGATACACTTCACATCTTACAGCATCTTGTTCTCATTTCTTGAACTTTTTCACAATGCAATGACAACAACATATTGTACTGCATTGAGAGTTTAAGTGACAAATAAATGCAGGTAGTGCATCTCTCTTGCTATAACCCCTTATAGTCCATACATACATAGTCTTGTACATCTGTAAATAAATATTTATATCTCGTAGAGCACTTCTGGATAGATGCAAACTACATCTCGTTGCTTGTACTTGTGACACTGCAATGACAATAAAGTTGAATTCTATTCTATTCTATTCTAATTGTGAAGATGAAAAATATAATAATGCATAGTTTTTTGTTCAAATTATTGACAAATAAATTTGAACAATGTTTTGCACAAATGTTTTAATTACCATTTACACTGAAACCACTGAATAAAATCATTTACAACCAACCAGAAGTTACTCGATTAATAGATAGAACCCACATGTATGCATTGAATTTCAGCACAATTACAGCTATTAGTGAAGGCCTCACATTTTTGCTAGACGTCATTAGTGATCAAACAGCTTCATAATGACCAAGGAACTATAGGTCTAAGAAAATATATGGAATTATGAGCCACAGTTCGAATAATAAAACAAATCTCAAACTTTGAATATCTCAAAGATCACTATTCAATCTGTCAAGTGAATTGTAAATTGCAAATCTGCCCTTTATACAAGAGTGTTAAGGAAAAAGCTTATTTGAATGAATAAGAATTCACATTTAAACATTTCCCCAAAGAACGTCTAAATGCAACAATATGGGAGAAGTTAATCTGCTCAGAGATGATCAAAGTACCTTTTTTTGCACAATTATAAAAAAAGCTAATGGTGAAAACCTAAATCAAAGTATGAAAAAGCTGATTGCAGACTAGGGAGGAGGTTCATTTCTCAGTAGGACACGACTATGTGTTGGTCTTGTCTTATGAAAATCACAATAACATTAATAGAAATTTATAGTTGTAACAAAACTGAGAAAGTTTAAGGGATATAAATACCTTATGAGGTACTCTCTGAAAATACTCATAGCTCTTGAGCAGGTAGCAGTTAAAATGTCCAATTTACACTCGTTCAAGAAGCACATTCAAGATCGGTTTTTGCTCATTCCTAAAATATGGACATACATGACTTAATGTTACAGGTCATGTAAACAGTTATCAACCCTGTAGCAGATGTCAGCCTACAAGGATTCCCACCCATGTAGGCTGACATTGAAAACATAATACCAAAGTTACCAGAACAAGAAATAAATATGTGCAATGTTTTTAAAATGTGTATAGATCTTTGATATTTTAAATATATTTATGATCAGTCCTTCTGCAAATATTCTTATGCCATGTCAACATGTTATTTATTTTGTATATTGGTATTTCACAGGAATACATCAGAATGCATCAAACTAAATATTAACGGTTTTACATATGCTAAAAGGAGAAATACTGTATTTCTATTACTTTTCTTTCTTAAATTTTATATTTTTAAATTGATTAACTATGACCAACATTAATAGAGAACATATCAAATACTCCAGTTCACTCATTACAGTGGTCACTACGATGCTAAAACCCCTGATCTGGGAAAATGTTTGTTTTTGTGTGTGGAACTGTAAGTCCTGTGTTTTTCCTACATTTTTTAAGTGTACTTCTAAGAAAACTCAGCATTTAAGGGCTAGAAAGCCATTCCCCTTTGCTGTCGCCTTCCCTTCAGAAACAATTGAGACGCCTTTCCCCTTAGTGTCGTATGGGTTTAAGGGCTAAGAATCAGGGGAAAGAGGTGAATTGGATTTAGCGCCTTTCTCTTCTCCCTTTATCATTAAAGTCCAGGAAACTGACTACCTTTTTCTGTCTTCTTGTCTCCTGACAGGCCCCGCAGTGATGAGCTGCTTGCCAGCATGGAGGCCACGACCCCCAACGGACTCTGTAGGAGTGAATGAATGTATCTTGCACATACTGCCCCAGTTTTTTACTGTATGTGCAAATATTCAAATGTAAACTAGGTAGGTTCTCATCTTCACTCAATTTAATTTGGCATTCTTATCTTATCAGAGGTAGTCTGCCGGTTTTTCATCTGCTTGATGTCATGATTTTAAGTGTTTGTGTTCTTATCCTCTGAGTCACAGTGGTGCAAGTTTTTTCTAACAGTTCTTGTTCTTTCTACTGCGCAATTAAACAGTGACTAAACTTAACTTTATGAAGAGGAACATCTTTTTTGAGTGCACTCATGTTTCACATGTAGCCCTCTTTGGCCCCGACTTTCCTCTGGGGCGACCGGTTAGGTTTACTCCACTTGATTGCTCTCTTGGCCACTACTCAAACACAGCTTTGCTTTCTCAAACACACACACACTCCAAACACACACACTCAGGAGAACTTCCACACTAAAGCCCCACCGCAAAGTTATTAATGAGCTGTTTAATTTTAATTAGATAGTAATTCATGTTAATGCCTGCTTAATGGAGCCAAATAATTCCCCTCGGTCACTCGGGGTCTTTATGCTTCATTTACCAGCCCCTGCAGTTATTCTCTGGCTTTTGTTTTTCTTTTACATTTTCAAATCTTTTTTATTTATTTATTTTTTTTTTGAAGCAGTGAGTGAAAGATTAAACAGTCAAAACAGGAAACATATGGGTGAGTGAAGTGTGCGTCTGCTGAGAGTGAGAACCAGCACCCATATGTTTGTGCTCATTTTACTTTAATGGGTGTGTGTCTATGTCAAATGTTGAATTTCTCAGACACACAAAGACACACACACACACACACACGCACACGCACGCACACACACACACACACACACACACACACACACACACACACACACACACACACACACACACGCCCGCACACCCCCACTGACCAACAATCCACTACAGTAAATTGCTTAACATCAGCGCTAAAAAAAGGTCAAAGTCCATTTTGAAGGCTAAGAAGGGTTAAACTCTCAGTTTGAGGTGCACCTAACCAAGCGAGGTTGTGACCTTTTGTCCATGCCAGACCTCAAGGTAAATCACTCCTGCCTGCTGTTGTCATGCCTGCTTCTACTCCTGCTTCCCAAACGAAACGTCTTCTCCAGGGTTCAAACATAAGGCTGCAAATAAGTGACTATAGTAGCTAAAACTTGTTTGAGTTTGAGTGAAAAGGAATGGTGAGTTTGTTTATTTTGTGTCCAGTGATTTGTGGAGGCATATTTCCTGAACATTACTAATAATATCTAATAATTTGTAACTAAGGATACAGAGTGAATATGTAAAATCCTTTGCTATAACAGCTGACATAGGTGAACCATTTTTCCACCAATCTCTCTACATTTTTCATATATTACCAAAAAGCTAAATCTTTGCAATGCTAATTTAAGAAAAATGATAATTCCCCTTAAGTCTTCTGTGTGTCATTATTACCACACACTATTTGATGTGGAGTGCTTAAGACCATAAATTAATGTAACAAAAACATACAAATTATTTGCTGTATTTTTTTTTCTTTAAAAAATGACATTTTGGCTCTAGGGGCCTTTATTTCACAATCGATTGACAGAAAAGTGGGTTATGAAAGATGGAAAAGACATGGGGCAAAGGTCAGTGGGCCAGGACTCAAACCTGTGATGGCTGTGTTGAGTACTGAGGTGTCGCGTCCACCACTGCACCTTGTTAACCTATCCACTGACCTATAGGCTCTCCATTTTCTATTTGTTCAACTATATTTTGCCCAATTTACTTGAAACTCCACATCTTTGAACTGCTAAATTTAAACAATTACATGGGCCTTCAAGATTCTGTGCTTCACGGTTGACAATGCAGTCATACTTGCATTAGTTTGTGTCTAGTACTTTTGATTGTAGTTAACAATTTTTTTGTTGTTGCTCTAATCAACAGAAAGAAACAGAAAGTGCTTGTGACATTTATATCCAGGCCAGAACTCAAGGTAGACCTCTCCTGCTTCTTGTTGTCACATTTGTTTCCACTCCTGTTTACCCAAAAAAGTGATTATTTTTATGCCTTCCCTACGGACGTTTAGACATAAGGTTGCGTAGGCGTGATCGCAGCAGCAAGACCCTCTTTTTATGCGTGCGGGCGTGTGTTTGTGTGTGTGTGTGTGTGTGTGTGTGGGTGTGTGTGTAAGAGAGAAGCAGGGTAGTCCATGCCTCTAAGGCTGTCTCGGTTCTGTCTGAGAGACTTGCTTCTAACAGACCACTAAGCTGAGTGGCTGAATTGAGTTAGTGGCCACAGACAGGCTTTTAATTGTTGATTGACCAGTCTGAGTGCTGCCTGGGCTGGGGTCACTGAGGAGCACAGACAGTGAGGTCCCAAGGCCCCAGCTGTAATTTTAGCCATGTCTCCCCAAAGCGATGTGGAGAGGAGAAAAAAAAATACAGCGGAGAAAAAGAGCAGGGCAGTAAGGCCTCAATGAGAGGAACAAACGAGAATCAGGAAGTTGGTAAGAAATTAGTTATGTTTCTGTTAATTTTTCCTACATAAAGTTTGATCACCAGAGTCACAAAAATCCTTACAGGTAAAAAAGTTGGAGTTGCTGAGAGCAGTGTGGGATCTGAGCTCCACAAAGCAGCATCTTCAGTGCTTACCCTTCCACAATACTTCCCCTCCTTTATCTGTTTGATGATTACAAATTTACTTTGTACCCGTTCCATCCACTTCTTTGCTTCTCCCTCTCTCCCCCCTTCTTCCTTTAACCCTCTTTCCTCTAATTCTGCATGGGGGGCAGCAAAAGCCCATTTTGGTGTTTTAGCGGGTTAGCTCATCTCTCCACTCCTCCCCTCTCCTCCACGTCTCCTCCTCCACTTCTCAGCTCACAGCAGGTGCTCCTCCTCAGCTAACATTTGTTATCTCTAATCCTGCAGGTTCGGCGCACAAAAAGAGCGTAGTAAACTCTCTCTCAGACCTAATCCCACCACTCCTTTTTTGATGGCACTCCCCCTCGCCCTCCTGTCCTCTTTTTCTCCCTTCACTATCGCTTTTTTAGACTGCTGGAGAGGGTGGGGGGACACTCCACTTCTGTGATTGCCACATAGCTTTTTATCACCGCGGCCTTCAATTTTGGGGGGCAGCTGTTGGTAGTGGGGGATTTCTTTTTTTTCCAGTTCTTTATACCTCTGATTCCAGCTCTCTTTTTCCTTTCTCTCTCCTTTTGGGCCCCCTTCTCCTTCTCTCTCTGTGTATCATTTACAGTCATTTTCTGGCAATTAAAATGGAGCGCTGCTGCAGGATTTTCGCCTGCAGTGCAACACTACAGTGCTGATGAATAATTCTTCACCCTGCAAACTGGAAAGCTAGCCTTTCTTTCATGTCGCCCCTTTGTTGATTTACCATTAAAACTTACTGCACTGTGCTATGAGCGGAGGACCCAGCTCTGCGGGAGCGGGCAAAAAGTAAAAATGAGGATAAAGCAGATACGAGCACATGTGCTCCAGGGTCTTTTTCCCCAGCCTAGAGTGAGGAAGCCTCTCAGTTACATGAGTGTGTTGTCAGTGTTTGTGTTTATAGTTTAGATTTATGGTGCATTCTTTATTTATGTCCACTGTCTTGTCCTGTACTACGTAGGTTTTATGTGAATTTTTCTTATCAGTGGTTTTCATTATGTGGCCTCGCTGCATTGTGTGAGTGATTAGGCGGTCATTCATCTCTGTTTCTTCCTCAAACACACACACACACACACACACATGCACACCCCCACGCACACACAAACACAATATGAGCAGTGACTGATGTGTGGATGGAGTGAGTGGGGTGCTCTGGGTGCAGATGCAGAGTGGTGTTGGCAGTATGTTAAATGATGTGGGTCTCCAGGCCAGCAAAGCTCTTGGCTGTTTTCTGTTCTCAGCAATTGAGAAAAGACTCATCACCGTTTTAAAGATTTTTCTTTTGAATAATGTTTTTGGCCAGACAGAAAGTATAAATGTGATATTCTTAAATATGTCCCAACAAGTAAAAATAAATACCAGGCTTGGTAAGCACAACACCAAAATAGAAATAGCAAAAAAAATATCAGCTGATAATTGATGGGTCTGATTGTAAATCGGTCTGAATAAACCGATTTACTCACAAGATACAGATAACTATTTTTCTCTTATTACCCCAGCTAAGCTACACACAGAGCTTAGTTTTATCCTTTTTATCTGTCCACTGAAGGTATTTCTTTATAGATATGAATTACAAGCTTCTAGCACTCCACATGTTATAATTCCCTGGAACTGCAGCAAGAATTAACAAATGTAATTCTGAGGCAGTGCTTTCCTCCCATCACTGGCATTGCACAATAAGTAGTATGTGTAAAATTATTTTCCTTCTTTTTGTTAAAAAGTTTATTTCTTCTCCTTTTGGTTACAGAGAAAAAGACTCAGAAATGTTTCATTTGAAGTTAACTAAACACTAAACTCTAAAATATCTGCATGTTGAAAATTGTGGTAAAGAAAAATTAGACCGACTAAAAAAAATGAAACAAATTTTTTAGAGGTAATCTACACCGCCAGAGCAAAAGTTGTTCCTTTAGTAGTTTAATTTTAGAAATCATCATTAATCAAACAGAAATCATTCAAAATAAAACTGCTGTTCAAATGTCTCCTTTTCATCACTGGAGTGCTTTATTCTCAAAATGTCTCCATTCCATTTTTTTTTGCCATGAAACACAATTACCTTGTGAAATAATAGCAATATACAAATACATAACATTTCTTTTTTTAAAATAAATTAGACATATTTTAAATTTAAAAAAAAAGTTCCTAATTTCAACTGAACAGTTCCCTCTGGGTTTTTGTTGCATTGAAAGTGAGTTTCAGGTTGTTTAAATTAATTAATTCTTTATTCAAAGTAGAATATATTATATGTATTTGCCTTTTGCATACACTTAGTTGTGTATGTGCTGGGTCTTCCAGGAAGCAAAAATACAACAGAAACTATAGCTCACTTATTATGATGCTGTTGGTAATCTATGTGGCTTTTTGGCATGATGTGCTCCTGGTGGTGAATTTATTGTAAATGAGACATGATATCAATGTTATGGAATGAATTCACAAACAGATTGACTTAAGAGTATTATAATACGACCATTGAGCTTAGCGCACAATTGGTCCCACTTCTTTTCACCTAAGCCCCAAAACTTTCTCACTTCCAACTGACAACATGTGGCTGGGCCTCCAGGGTACTGTGTATTACTGTCACTAGCTGTTCTTTACACTAGTTTTGGTGTGGAGTGTTATAGGTATATACAAATGCATGAACAGTAAAAGCATGGGGTGGAAAGTGATGCTTGTTGTATTGGTTTTCTTGAGTAAATCAGAAAGGGACTGGTAAAATGTGTGCAGTAAAACTTTCTTAAAAAGGTAAAGCAGTGTAATAAGAGGAACTGTTGTAGTGGTTTATTATTAGTACGCAGCCTTATTTATCTATTACTTTAACCAGAAACTCTTTACATAACCCTTCCAGACTCAAAAATGACATATATTTAAACGTTCATAATTAGGTTTTACATAAACTGTGATTATGTACTTGAGAATGGAGCGGTTTTAGGTCAGCAGGACTTAGTTGTGTATGTGCTGGGTCTTCCAGGAGTATCCATTCTCTGGGACCAGCTAATCTGGGTTAATGCTAGATGAAGATGTGAGAAGAATCTTCTACTGTAGGTATGATGCAAACTGCTTAACACCTTTTAACGGGACTATACCTTAGAAAAATTATGAACTGTCCTTATAATCAGATGATTTATTTACTTTTGCAAAAGAGAAGAATATATTCAAAGTTTTTCAACTTTAATAATGACAAAAAATGAATAACCCGTCAATGACAAAGAAACAAAGTTTAAGCAGCATCAAACCTGGCAGGAAGGTTTTTTTTTTCTGGGCCTACATGGGAAGAAGTGTCTTCTTGTCATGTAGTTATCCCCCAGTCAGTTATTAGGATTTCAGCACACTGACCAGCAAATACGAACACACACTCAGTCACATCCACTGACACACATGCAAACACCCCAACACACACACACACACACACAAGCATGCAGCAAGTAAACAAACACTATTTTTCACACTGTCACACTCACATGGACACAGTCATGCACTGAAGAGATAATGGTGGCCAGAGGCGATCTCGGTGCACTCCCTCTCTCTCTCCGTGTCTCAGAGGCAGCGAGTGTGCTCCAGTCCTCACTGTCTGTTAGATTTGATCACCATCACCCAACTGCAACGGACAGCATGCAGCTCAGCTCAGCTGTCGGCTCATTGCAACACGCACACATGCACCCCAACAGCCACTGTGCCAGAGGATATTACATGTAGTGTCTGACACCTCTAAATAAGTGTTTACTCTTTCTCTGTGTGTGTCAGTGAGAGGGCGTGTATCTGTGCATGTGTATTTGCCTTTTGCATTTTTTTCCTCTGTAGTTACCTTCCCATCTAGGACTATGAGTGTGTGTTAGTGTGTTTGTAAGGGAGGCAACAACACGTCAAATGAGATGTACCCAAAATGATCATGAGCTATTTTTAGCCTTTACATGACTTTCTCCCTTATCAGCATATAATTATGTGCAATTTTTCATATGAACCAAAAACATTCTCATTACATATTTAAACAAGTAAAGAATGATTTATCTGTATAATGATCAAGCAAAAAAACATAAATAAAAGAAAATGGAACCAAATTTTGTTGTGAATGTGTCATTTGTAGAGATTTGAGTTTATTGTGAAAACAGTTCACATTTTTACGTTTATATTTTATTCTAATTAACATGCATAACTCCAAATTATGAAATTGTACATTACCGTCATCATGACATATTCAGCTTTGATAGACGAGAAACATTGAGCTGTTTGTGTGCATTTGTGAGTGTGTTTGTACCCACGTGCATGCATGTATCACAGTCTGTCTGCAAAGAGATTTTAATAAGACAGAAAAGAGGGGGTACAGTAAATCCTACATCTGAGCAAGCCCATCTCTGAGACCCGAGGGTGCCATGCTATGATTGACAGGCCTCCTTTCACCGGCGCTGTCGGACGCGGGACGGATTAGGGCCGTCTCGCCCTAAAGGGCCATTGTGGCTCCACGTCTCCCAGCTGCTTCACTGCTCACCCCACTCTATGACTGAGGAGGGGCTATTGCAAGTGTGTGTATTAGGATGAGATGGTTCGCATGGCATCGGTTTGCCTGACCTTCTGTTGCAATTCTCTGAGCTGTTAGAAACGCATGATATGGAGAACTATTCTAAAGTACTCCTGCCCCTTGAACTTTCTCACTTTTTGTTACTTTACAACCTCCAACTTCAGAGTGTTTTATTGTGAGTTTGAATGCTAAACCGACATAAAGTTCATCATAACTGTGAAAAGGAACAAAAATGATCTAAACCATTGCATTATTATTATAGTCACGGTATATGTTTTAGTAATTGTCCTGCTTGACAGAAACTCTGTCTGGGTTTAAGAGTTTTTGCTGCTCTTAAAAACCTATTGCTTTCAATAGGTTTTTTTGGTAATATTTTCTTGTATAAAGTTCAAGCCATTTCCCCTAAACACTGCCCCTGCTAAAGAGAGTATTCCTTCGGCACCATGATGTATCAATTTGATGTGCAGTATTAGCTTTCTTCCACAAAATATTTTTCGTTTATATCTGATAAAATTAAATCCTGGTTTCATCCCACCAGAGCACTTTCTTCCACATGTTTGCTGGGTTCCTTAATGAACCCATTGTTGAATTCTAGCCAGTGCTTTGCATTATATTTTCTCATAAATTCCAAAAATTGTACAGTGCAATGTGTCACTGTAAAGTGAAGAAGTTAAAAAAGTGTCATGGTTGGACAAACAAAAAAAAAATATATATATATATAAATTCTGTATTTCGACTTATACAATAAAAACCTAGATTTGCAAACTTTAACAAAGTTCAGAAAGAAAGTTTGTTTTCAGTACTCAGTCTAGTATTTTTAAGTAGAATATAAAAGGTACTTTTTTCAGGACTTTTAGACGTAGACTCACACCTACCAGGAGAACATATTTCAAATCCTTTTTAAATATCAAGTCTAATATGACAGGTGGAGGTAAAACTGTTGTAAATCCCAGGTGTGTTGCTGTGGGTGCCGGCACCTTTGCCTCCTCTCTGGTGAGGATGAAAGGGGCCATAACTCCAGATGTGCAATGCTTAAATCTTAAACTACTGACATGATTGCCACAGTGATTAATTGCTCCGGTTAAACTGGTTTTGGGGCCTCTTTAAGTCTTTCCTAGGTCATAAAATATATTTGCTGTCCACTAAAATTTATTTTGGACTTTGGAGATTTGTCAGGTATTCTCCACGTGATGTTTTCAACAACATGAATGCACTTCTAATAAAATGTTAGTGTTGATGTAATAAAATCATATTATCATTAAAGAAACAAATAGCTTCAGATTTTGGCTTATCAATTTCCTTATTTTGTAAAAAAAGCACCAGCCACATTTAAAGAATAAATATTAGTGTTTAAAATGTGTTGTAAGAGTATAAAAGCAATGAGTGCTTTCGGTGTTGTGAAATGCAAACTTATAATAATGAAGTGCCCTAGTGCCCTCTTCAATGAAATACAAGATCTTGTTAGCAGCATTGATGATATTATGGGAGGAGAGAGCATAGCAGGCTAACATGCACATCTGTGCAGGCAGCATTAATGCTGAGCTATACATCCAGGTTCTGGCTCAACATATGTTCCCATCCAGATTATGCATTTAGGCAAGCTGTTTCTTATTTGATCAAGACAATAGTAAACCTCAAACAGATTCTGCATGTATTACAACAGCATGACTTGGTGCTAAACTGGCCTGCTGGGAATCCAAACCTGCCACAAACTAGAATACAACACATTTCAAGAGAGAAAATTTGACTTTCAAAATTTCTTTTCTCAGATCAACACTCTCAAAACATACAGTATGCGCAAAATTGTTTACACTATTTTAATATTATCACAATTTTCCAGCTCAGAACTACAAACAACAATATATTTACACAAATTTCACTTGACAGGACAACAGTCGACGACAGTAAAAGGACAATGACAGCCTACATGGTTTTAGACATTTTATGCTAATAAAATTCTGACAAATCTGGTGTGTATTTGTCTGTCTGAGTTACTTTTTCCCAAAGGTTGATGTCAAGATATTCACTGTGTTCTCATTTATATTCAAAACCATTTCCATATATTAAAGAAAAGAGGGGTCGAAAGAAAAATTAAGTGCAGTTAATGTGAGTTTCAGTGTGTGTTTGCATCTTAGAACTTGATATCATCCTTTGAGCAGTTATGTGCCATCAACATGACCTTTGCAACCTCTTTGCGTCTTCCCTGGGGTTTCCCATCCGTTTCCAGTGAGGCCTTGCAGGGAGTGCCCATCATGGGGCATTGTTTGGGGTTATGAGGCCTCTGGCGTGGATGCTGATTGGGCAAGGCTCCCGCTTCAGCAGTGCTGGCATTGAGTTTTGGCAGGAACGAGGAAGCCAGAAGCATGCCACATTCCTGCTGAGATTCTCCCAGGCAATTAGCGCTGCTACAGTGGTGATCTGCCGTCTAAATGGGAAAGCACTGAGCAGGACGAAGGATTAGCAGAGTCTACCAGTTTGTATTGGCACATGACTGAACAGCTGGGTATGCAGGCAAATTGTTTCTGGTTAAAGAGGGTGCATTGGTAACATGCCCTTCCAGCTTTATTTCTTAGTATTTGCTCTCAAAGGGCACACATAGCAATGAGTCCTTGGAACAGGGGCCTTGATATGATTTGTGCAAAGGCTGAAAAAAGTTGCCCTCCTTCCATCCATGTCCCTGTCACCCCAGCGGAAAAAGGAGTGGATCACTTTCACTCTCTGTGTCTCTTTTCCTTTCTCCTCTCTCCATCTTTCTGTCTGATAAAAGAGGAACTATGATCACTTCGACAACAAAGGGCCCAGCTGCTTGTGTTTGGATTAGGCTCTCCTTTCTTCTCTCTTTCCTCTTCCATCTCTATCTATTCCTTCTAACCCCCTCTGATCTCTCTTACTCTCTCCTTGCCCCCCCTTCCGTTTTCTCCTTTGCTCGTCTATCTCTCACTGCCTGATGCCACTCTCCAGCGCTGCTACTCCGTTCTTCGTTAGGGCCTCAGCGATACAATCAGGGTATGGAATTAAAAATCAGAAAGTGTCCTTGTCGAGGAGACACCCGGATGGTGCACTTTGATGTCTCCTCAAAAATTTGAAATTCATATGTTGTCACACTTGATTTTAGTCTCCCTCACTCTCAGTCACTCTCTCTCTTTTGCTTTTTCGTCATCTTCCTCCACTTCTCCTCTGTCAAGTGCCATCATGTACTATTCAGTTAGAAAGGGCAAATCAAGGGAAACAGAAGAATGTAAGAGCATTGTAAAAGGATTTCCTGAAGCCCTTTCTTTTATTTTTTATGTTTTTACTTAGTCGAGAAGGCGGGAAGACATAATGAATCATTTAATTTCCTTTTTGATTGTAGGTGCAGGGGTGCGTGGGTTTGGAGGTGGAACATGGGGATTAAGGGACCAAGGGATGGGATTGAGATGAGCTGGTGGACCACTTTGATGCCATTTCAGAGCTCTATGCCAAAGTCAAAGACAGAGTGAGCAAAGTATAGCTGTTGTACATGCACATTTTTAGATAGACATAAAATTTCTTCACTACTCCTTCCAGAAAGATTTTTTCACATGAAGACCAGTGTCAATCAGTGGCTGTCTTAACCTTTGTAATTATAGACAGAAGAGTGGATGCTATCATGCTTTGAAATCAGTGATTTCCTATCAATTGTGTGGACTCCCAATTAACCCACTTCCCTTCTCCTTAGCACTGTCCTTATTCTTTTTATATATAGTTTTGGTCAGAAGTTTAGATGGCGTTAATTTTGAACTTTTAATGATTTCTTCAAACTGTTCTTTCTTCTAACTTGCAAACACAGTAGTGGCAAAATCATAGTCAACTGTGACTATGTTTAACTATATGACTGTCAACTACTACAAAAGTTCATAGTCATAATCAGCTGTTTCGCTACTAGTAGTACTGGTGCATTGCAGAAAGTGGATAAAAGAATGAAGAAGCATGTCCATCTTCAACTTCACTACAAATCAGTAGGAAGCAAAACATAGGACAATAGGCTGATGTATATCAAATGACGATCAATACCAAAAATAGCAATGACACAAAAACACAAGGGAGATTTGAAATAGAAAACCCAAACTCAAAAAGCTGCTGATCAGAGAAGAGTATATGAAGTGGTGAAGTGTGACTTGTTCCAGTGTTGATGTCCATTCTTATGTCATTTGTTGATACTGTATTTTTTCATTCTTGTTCACAATTAAGCTACATTTCTAAATGAGCTGTAAATTACAAAAGGGCATAATATCTGGGCTTATGTACAGAAGCAACTGCTATAGTCACAATGAGAGGGGATAACAATTTACATAATAACATAAAATCTGTTGCAGGAGTTTGCCTTGGCTCACTGCCTCAGTTGCCTTAACAAACCAATGGTTCAAGAGAAAGATCTGAGATATTTTCAGAGTTTGTTGATTGAAATAAAATAATGTAACTTTGTTTAATTAAAGATATTAATGTAAACTATACCCTCTCTAATAGTAATTCAAGGAATGAATTTGGGTGGATGCATTTCTTGCTTTTTTCTTTAAGGAAACAAAGGGGCACATCAGTGAGTCTGAACTGCCCCTCCCAAGACAGTTATAAATGGTTACACAGGTGGGGTTGTGAGGACAGAAGGATGGGGCAAGGGGAGGAAGGGGGTAGAAGGAACGAGAATGGAGACAAGTATGGGTTTTCCCATTGGTCCACTATATCCCAGATTCATCATTAATCACTTGAGCTGAGCCCCTCCGACTCTCTCGCCCCTTCTTGCCACCGTTGTCTCCTGGCTTTGTAGGCCTGTTCTTCATTGTAATGGCAACCTATCCTTGCGTACCCCCTTTCTAACAGTGAACACCAACCATAAAACTTATCCATCCTCAAATCAACTATTTATTTCGTCTGCCTCCTCAAAATTATCATCCCTGTTTGTCTTACTGCTTATAGCTCTCCTTCCCCTTGCTGCCCCTTTCTCTTATCACTCTGCACCCATTGAATACTTTTTTCTCTCCTTGTTTTCTTTCTTTCTCTCTCTCTCTCTCCATGACAAATGGGTTTTAATAAAAGCTGACAGAGCGATGAAATTAAAGGAGTGCATCCCATGGCCAGCTGTAGCTCCAGCCTTACTGTGGCACTGACATATTTAAAACAGGACCTTAATTCAGTAGCTGGCAAGTGCTTTACCAACCCTTGGACACCTCAGTGTTATCAAAATCATTATTACTGCTTGACACAAAGCTGTTGTACAAAATAGGAGTTTAACAATACACTTAGCACCAAAGGTGATGAGAATTCATTCATCACTTTGTGTTTATGCCAAGTATAAACCTAATAGAACAGTTTATTCCATTGACCCTATTAGGATATATTAGGGCCCTGTGTCCCATGTCATCTCATTGTAGTTTTGGACCATAAAGAGAGGGGGTTGGGACAGAGTAAATGGTCAAAGACAGAAAGGGAGCATGCGTCTATTCCGAGGGAATCCTTCCATAAGGAATAACTGACACAGATGACTTACCCACGCCTCAAGAGCTCTCGCTAGCGTTAGAAAGCATTGTTTTTTGGATTACAGGGCTAGGAGGGGAAGCTAATCCCATAATTTTTAATCTCTCCTGATTCTACAGGGATGGATGAGGGGTGGGGGTGGGGGGCTACCCTGACACAGTTTGGGTAGGTGGGTTGCAGACAGGAGAGAGTGGAGGAGGGGTGAGGGACAGAAAAGGTTTCTTAACAAAGGGAATAATATATTATTGAAAGGACATGATTTGTTTAGCTTGTCAACGTGAAAAATCATCAAATGTTTCAAAAGGAGATGTTTTCTTTTCTGTGTAAATTTGGAGGAATCAAGAAATTACCAAATGCAATACAGTACTACGACAGTTTCCAAAGTCAACATCCATCCATTTTTTTTTAGACTCATTTGTCCTTGCAGGGTTTCCAGGGGAGTTGATACCTGTCTCCAGCAGTCGTTGGGCAAGCACACCTTTCCATTTATGGATGGATGGATGGATGGATGGATAAAAGGAGAATTGAGTAATGGACAGACAAATGAAAGGATACATTAAAAAATGGAATGGGAAATAAAATCAGTAAAAAACATTTTTTACACGTATCTATACCTAGAAAACACTGAAATGAAATTCCATACTTCCCAAACATTCCCAGACTTTGCCCTCTGGAAAAATAGCAACTCCAATCCTGTTCGCAAGCAAATTCCAAATTATTCTGTAACAGCGATAATGCATCCTCCTCCCAAAACATTTCTGCTTTGTCATTTCATACCCTCACCACCCCATGTTTGGGTGTGTGGATAATTTCTGAGACAGCTTACAGTGACAGGCTTTGGGTACAGAGGGATAAGTTGTCTGGGAGCTCATCCTTATAATCTGTGAAGGATACACAGGGCTACCCCAGGCAGAATACAAGGACTGTTCACCTGCAGGTTGAGCTAAATAAGATTAGGAGTTAGACTGGAACCCAAACACTTGCTGTAAGCAAAAATAGAAATAAAAATACCCATACACAAATTCACATAGGGGATATGTTTGAAGATGTGAAGGTGAGAATGCAGTTACTATGCTTTTCCTTGTGACTTTAAATCAAGTTAATGCACAAAATGTAGCAATAGCCAATGGTGGGACATTGGATCTCCAGAGAGCTTCATCTGAATGCCTTTTCCATACATAAAGTGGGCAACAAGGACACAAACAGGGATGGAGATAGAAGGTGGCCTCAACAAACACAAGAAGTTTAAAATGATTGTGTCCAATCTGGAAGTAACCTTGGGCAGCTTCTAACACGACTGAGGGAGTGAGCGAATGGGCCTTGGAGCTCAGCCAAGGAGAGCCTTTTGTGCCAGCAGCCGCCACATTCCAATCAACCGCCTTTATTTATACCCCAGGCCTAATTGAAAGGTTGGCTTGTGAACCATCTGTATGCAGCCACACTCCATCTCCCCCTTCAATAAGCACCAACCCTCTTACACACAGAGACACACGCACATGCACTCCTTGGTGCTTTATCGCCCCAAACACAGTCAGCTTTGACCCAAGGCGAGAAGGCCAGGCATGCTACATCTTTGACAGTTAAAAACACAGGAGGCTAATAATGTCAGTGACTTATGGCAAAAGCAAAAGTGGAAAGGTTAAAAATAAAAGTGTGTTTCTGTGTCATGATATTTACCTCCTGTACTGAGAGGCAAAGCAAAGATGCTCACTGAGTTAGCCTCTGGCCCACATAATGGCTACGAGGGTTTTTCTCTGAGGTGGACCAATGTTTGTTCTAAAGTCAGTTCTTTACTGGAGCGATAAAAATAGTGAAGTGATCAAAGAGATAGAGGAACATTCTATTTTTTCATTATTACAGAAGTACAAATAAATCAAACACAATTTACATAATTACACTGCAACCAGTAGTTAAGTCTAAATAGAACGAAATGCACAGTTATATCCAGTTAACTTAGTTACCTCTGTGATGCACTCTGTGTGCAACGTTTAAAATGTCTGCGCATCTACAACAAGCGGTCAGGTGTGTGAATTGTAGTTTGCCAAAGTGACAGATGGCTGTAAGATTTATGCATCATCATTTTTAAAAAATGGTAAAAGATGGAAAATATTTGGTTAACACGACCCCTAGGGGTCACATGTTGCTATATCTTTCTGATGCATAATGAACTAGTCAGTTGAGTCAGACACACGGCTGGATGGTTGGTTCTCTTTCTCTTATATCCGTCTCAAAATTAGAAATAGATGCATCACATTAACACATTCATAAACAGGTGATGCAACAGGTAAAAAGACCTTTTTGGTGATTTTTACCACACTGCCAAAGAGGCAGTCACACAAAAGGGCCGTTTTTTAAAAAAACTTTTAAAAACTGCTCAAAGCTGAGACTCATTGGATCTTACTTGGCATCAGAAACACTGATTTGGGTCCAATAAATATGCTCCACTCAGCAAGGCACTTAAGAATATATTCAGGAATTTTCTCCTTCACTAATGTTGTTCCAATGCTAACTCCACATTTCACAGTAATGCATCTGTTTTTTCATTTTTATTTTTTTTGCTTTTTTGCTTTGTCTTAAAATACAAACACTATCCACTATAATAACTTACTCCTTGCTTTAGCCTAGCAAAGTTGGTATTTTTTACAGCTTTAGGATTTTGGTGGCAGAGTCAGTGCTTTGGTAATGTAACAAAATGACACAAAACAAAACCAAAGAAAAAAATACATTTTGTTCCAACTAGCTCTTCAACAGGTTTTGTGGAAAAAAGCCCTTAAGGAACCCAGCATTTACTGCCTCAAATATCAAAGCTACATGTTGGAGTTTTGTAGAGATGGAAACCACATACACCCATGACACTGTTCCTGAACCCATAGAAGTCCCTATATTATAACTCAAAATACAAAAATTGAATGTTAAGACCATCTTGGCAAAACTCTCATTAATTAACCTATGTTGTGCTCAAGTAGAAATCAAACAGTTTTTCTCCATGATTAAACTTGGAAAAACTTTATCCTGCTGAAACCTCTCTTTTACTCTCAATAAAATACCAATCGCAAAAGTCCCAGAAAGCTTGTGTCCAACTCAGTTAGATCAGATGGCACATAATAGCAAACAGGGAGGAGAGGCATAGGAACTTGACTTTTAATCTAGTCGTAATTTTGACAAAGTGAGCGAACAACCCTGTATTAAGAAATACTGTGCAGCTGAAAGGCTCTGGCAGTTGATAAAAAGACTCAGGCACCGGTGTGAGATAAACGACTGGATGATTGATTATCGCCTCCGGCAGAAAAATGAGCAAAGTACAAAGCCAGTCAGAAGTGTTTGTGTCATGAACATTTTCTCACAGTTTGTTCTTTAAGGTCACTGTTGTATTTCAGGTGAGTTTTCAAATAACAGTGAAACTAACCATATTTCAATTTGAAATTGTGCACAGGAAACACAGAAAAAATAATTACATCACTGTAATGTAGCAATGGGTTTGGCTGAAGGAACGACTGGAAAGATAAAGAAAAAAGTCTGTTGACATCAATTAAGGATTCACCTAACCTTCAACTTTCAGATCTGTTTAAAAATAGGCGACTAACCACATTGATCCAAGTGCACCACATGCTCTAGGGATCTGGTAACAAACCACAGGGATTAATGAACAGTTAGATCTGTGTTTCATCAGTTAACGGGACAGGCTGATGGAGATTGCAGCAATGCTGAAGAGCGTGTTAAGCTCTCGGCAGGTATCCAGCTGGCCACGCACTGATCTAGGGGACGTGTCAGGCTTCTTCTGCCAGCTGGCAGTGAAACACACCACCATGTTCATTCATGACTGGCATCTCCAAAACTTGCGAAAAACCTTGTGGTTTTTGAATGCTTTTTCTTTAACATGTTTTTAAAAGAGGAAGGGAAAGAAGAAAGGAAGGAAGGAAAGAAAAAAAAAACTTTAGGTGTTTTAAGACAAGGACATTCAGGACAGCGTGGTAGTGTTTATTTTAAATGCGCTCTGTGATATTTTCTGATGTTTTTTGCATTTGCAGATATTTAGAAGAACTCAATAAAAGGTTTTTCACACCGATGTATGCTGTTGGAGTAGATTCTTGGAGTATATTCTTCAACGCCAGTTATATTCCTTCCTGGAAAATGTTTCATTAAACATGAAAAAATAACAGAACAAAGCATATTTATTATTTTAAAACTTATTGTGATATAATTTATCTCAAGTTTCATTTCAGAAAAGTTGATCAAGCTAAAACTAACATTTTCACTGAATTAAAATAACTGTAATTAAACTGCCTGTATTGTCTGTTTAGAAATAATTGACAGAAACCTGTAAGTAAATAAATTTTTTATTGATTTAATGTTGTTTTGAAAAAAGTCCTTCTGTTGAGGGAAAATTCTGCTCAAATAATTACAGTTTCAAGGCTCACAATCACTCTTACCAATATCTTTAACATAAATGAAACTAAAACATTTTTAATGAAGTCTTTCCTTTTTGAAAGAACCTGTTAATGTTAATTAGTGATTTCCTATTTTCAAGGGGTATATATGATATGATATAGAGGAGCAATTCTCTGAACATACAATTATCCAAAATATTTTTGTTGGCTGAAACATTAGAAGATAATTTCACTGAAACTAAGGATTCAAAACCAAACTCTGAAAAGAAACCCAAAACCATAACCTTCCCTTAACGAAACTTTGAATTTGACAGAACTGAGTCAGAAAAGTATTGTTCCTCTTTCCACTGCCAAGCCCAGACTTGTCTCGTAAATTACAAGACAGGGAAGTATAATTCGTCTCTCCAGAGGTCGCTGCCAATACAATTCATTGTCAGTATACCTCGCAGCATTGCATTTGGCACTTTACATTGCGCAAGGTCATTTCATGAATCTCTCTAGACATTGTTTAGGAACTAATCTGCAGATCACATGAATTTTTTTGAGAACTGTAGCTTTACTCTATACTATTCACTATTTCCTACAATTCATATTTGCTTTATCGCTATTGATACTAGGTGTTAAATATGATATGGAAATTTATTGAAAAAACTTATTGCACAGGTGGCCTCTTATTACAATGTGAATTCACTAAGCTATTTCAAAAATACTGTTTCTATTACAGCAGTTATGTTGAAGGAGTTTGCCTGTCAAAGTGCTGGATTTTACACCCCTCTGACCACTAAGGTGACTGAAACCCTTAAATTCAAGGATTTTAAATGGAGACCCCATATTTTAGGAAACATAGTATATATACTGCTCAAAAAAATAAAGGGAACACTTAAACAACACAATATAACTCCAAGTAAATCAAACTTCTGTGAAATCAAACTGTCCACTTAGGAAGCAACACTGATTGACAATCAATTTCACCTGCTGTTGTGCAAATGGAACTTTGTACAGAACAAAGTATTCAATGAGAATATTTCTTTCATTCAGATCTAGGATGTGTTATTTGAGTGTTCCCTTTATTTTTTTGAGCAGTGTATTTAACACACTTTTAAAAACGCATTTTCTGTAGTCCCATAGCTTTTTATGCTCATCTGTAATCCGTACACACACAAAGTAAAATGGCACAAGAGCTTATATCTGTAATTAATGTCTGATATAAATCACAGGCTTGAATTAATCTTCATCACAACAAAAATTTTTTGTAAAGATATATTTCCTATTTTGATTTGCTAAAACATTAGCTTGCAGGTTTGGGTACATGTACACAACATTTTTAGATGTTCTACATTTTTTGCATTTAATTCATAAATATAAGTGGGTTTAAAATGGGATTTGATCAAGACATAATACTATGCATATTTCTGTAATCTTCAATTGGTCTTTTTTTTGCAAGCAGTCAGACTCTTTTAACATGTGTCAAAGTGGATCTTTAGACACCTTGTAGTTTAATAGAAACATTTTTAAATGCCATAGAAGAATGGGTCTGGCAATGTTTGGGTTATAACATTCGTTTCAGTTTAAACAAGTTAATCTTTACAGTTATTTGTTTTAACCTAATTTAACCTAATCAAAGATCCACCAGACTTCTTAATGAATCTTCCTTAACTTAAAAATGTATTTTTGTGTTGCTAGTTTAAAGTTGCATGTGTGTAATAGCATTCTTCAAATTATTAAACATGCATTGCTTTATCAAACCTCAATAGACGTCATGTGCAAAATTACAAGATCAATGTTACTATAGAATAAAATAGACTGCCTCTGAAATGTCAACAGGAAAGACGGACAGAAAAACACAAGGGGGATTTTACACATTTTCTCTTTTTTATTTTGGGCCTGAACATTACAGTCAGCATGTACCATGTAAACAAGCATATACACCATTTAGAGGCCCCATTAATGAACTGGAACATAGTGATCCAGCATGTAGACATTGCTGGCAGCCTTACTGAAACACTGAAATTAGGCATTTTGCATGGAAACAGAATCATCAGCATGCTGCTTGGGGAATGGGGACAGTCAGCCAAATGCAAAATCATCCTCTGTTCTTCTGTGGCTCGTGCGGGCGATAAATCAAACCGCCGAACAACAATTAGCACTCCGTTGACACTCCTTTCACATCCAACAGTTTACACAGGAAGTCGGCCAAGTGAGGTAAAAAAACGGCGCATTGTCTTGCCAAGTGCATCTGCTATTATCAGCAGTGGAAATCCATCCACTTGTTGTACAAGCTTGTGAAAACAGGTTCATGGGTCTCAGTTAAAAGCAGTAAAAACCGTCCTGTATAATAAACTAAAGGCATCTCAAATTTGCACTACATACATGCTGCAGGAAAGCACAAGAGACAATTAATCCCCCGACTGCCTCTGTAGTTTCCAAGAAAATGAACTTTTTACATATGCCTCACAGGTCAAACGTACAGGAGTGTCGTCCCCTTCTTTACATTCAATGGAAAATTGTTTGCTGAGAGCAATCACACAGACTTCAATAACAACTGAGATAAACAACACACATCCGGTCTAATCTCTCTGCAGACCATCCAGCTCAATTAATTACCTAGGCTCTGTATTTGACTTCAGGGCATTAGCAATCATCTTTAAATATTAATTGTCTTTGTCCAGGGACTGATCCAGGGTACTTGTTGTTCAGTTGTCGGGCTTCTACAAAGTGAAACTGGATAGAAAAAGGCTTAGATATGCTACTTGTTCAAAAAAGGGACAAGAGTTTTTTAGGAACAGTTTCTTGTTTTGTATGAGACTTTTTGTCTAGAATATGATCTAATTGGAGAGTCTCAAGTCTACAGAAGGATGATGTTCAGTCAAGTTCTATCATGTATTTATAATTATTTCGATTTGTTACGAACCCTTGCATAGTATTCATACTCCTGGTTTTCCTGTTTAATCATATAACAACCACAAACCAAAGTGATTGTTTTAGGATTTTATAACCAAGACAAAGTAGAGCAACATTTTGAATCAGAAGGAAACTTGAACATGTTTTTATTGTGATTTTTGGAAACCTATAAAATATAATGTGCATTTGTTTTCAGCTATGATCATGTTTTTCTGTTTATAAATTGAATGTCTTGAAAGGCACCATAGGATGACATTTGTTTTGAACTGACACTACATAAGTACATTGAATTGGACTTGTTTGAGCTGATACAACAAAATAACATCCAAGGCAACAAACTACCTCAATTTACTGTTTATCAGTAAATAGAGTCCATCTTTGAGCAATTTATTCCAAGGATAAATGCAGCTTTTCTCTCTAACAGGCTTGTTAGGGAACATATGTGAATGAACAACAACATGAAGTCCACAAAACGAAAACAGTATATAATCTTTTGAACATTGCATTGTTCATCTGAAACTGGACAGATTATGGCTCAACTGCAAACCCACCAAGACAGACCAATGGTTACTGACTTTCAAAACAAGCATTATAAACTTTGACTTCAACCTAACTTGGGTTACATAAACCAATGATGAAGAACCAAAGGTGAATCTCCATATTTGTTGTTTTATAACAATTTGGAAGTGTGGTAAGAACAAAGTTATAATGAAAAGAAAGCCATACAAAATTACTTTTACAATTTGAAACATGTGAAAGAAGACAGTCTGGCTCGATGAGAATTAAATGAAACTTTCTGCCAATGCATAAAACACTGTGTGGCAGAAAACAAACACCAAATCATCTTAGATACAGTACATGACTGTCGTGAAAGATGATGATGGCAGCATCATTGTGGGGAATGCCTTTCTTCAGCAGAGACATGGAAGCTAGTCAGAGTGGAAAGCACATTAATCGTTTGAACAGACCAGTCAAAGTCAAACTGAGAATATGTGGCATATTGTGATGTTGGACTCACCTATTAGCAAACAAGAATGGTTTAAAAAAATCTCAGTCTCTAGCTGGACAAAAGTCTGAGAAACATAAAAACATGTTTGTTTGTTTGGAGGACAGTGGGTAAAAGAAAAACTGAGCCAGCATTATCTGCACATGACTTGTCTGAGTTGACAGAAGAAAGATATAAAGATTTATAGCGTATGTCTCCTGACCACCAGCAGGGCAAACAAACAAACAACAACATCCCGAGTTAAGATGAAGCGTCTGGAACGAACATGCCTTCAGAGGATGATATCTGTCTTCATTTAGGCTGTCTTTAATAATTAACCAAATGCATTTATTTATTACTCTTCACCAAAGAGATACCCAGGTGAGTTGAGCTTCTCTCGGGATAAATGCTCAGGGGAGAAAATAGAAGATTCCTCTTCTTTTTTCTTCTTCCCTCTCACGCTTTGCATGAGTGTTTATAGCCCAGAGCAGAGGAAGCCAAGAAAAAAAATCATATTTGGCCTCTGTCCACCTTTACCTGCAAAATTTCCTATATCAGCATATTTGCGAGTATACCACGGGGCCAAAAAGCAAAGAACGGGAAAACTGAAAACAGAGAAACAGGGGAGCTAACTGGCCTGTGTATTCCAAACTACCGAAAAGTATTTTCTTTTAAATCTAACATAACATCTACAATTAAAAAAAATGCATTTCTGGTACATAGCTTTGTTGCTAGATCCAGTCACTACATTCAATGTGTTTAGAAAACAGAAACATTTGTGCAGAATTACACCTATTCTAAAGAACGCATTACAGTAAATAAAAGTCATAATAAAGTATGTCTAAAAACTATGCCTTACAGATATGTGATCATATGTAATTTTGCTTTTATTTTCCCAAAATCACCTCTTGATCAGATTTTTACTAAAATGAATTTTGCTTTAATAAAAAGCTCCATACCTCTGGAATTTTTTCAAATTTTGTAACATCAGAACCACAAACACTATTGTATATTATTGGAATTTGAAAATGATTCTTGCCAATATATACATGGCATACTTTCATAGTCAGTGCACTTTACTTTGAGACCCCTAAATAAAGCTAAAAAATAAAAAAATAAAACAACAAGCTAAAAATATCATCCCTAAGAAATAGAGGATGAACACATGAAAATGTGTTTAAATGATCCAGTCATATTCCAGATTTTTGTCCAACTGAAAGAGTGACGTAAGACCTTGAAATTGATGTTCACAGATACTCTTCGTCCAATTTTACAGAGCTGGACCTATTTTCCAAGAAATAGGGCAATAAATTCACTCTCTGAATGTCCATGTACCCCACAGGACATGCAACTGTAACTACAAAAGGTGTTTCTATACTTTTATTACTGCATTGGTGAAACCCTTTAAAGTCCATCTTTTTCCTTCCACTTCACAAATATGCCCTATTTTTAGGTGGCCTATCACAGAAAATCCAAATAAAATCCAAAGCAGTTTGTAATAGTGAAAAGCAAAAGCTTCAAACAGTATGAATACTTTTACAATGCACCACATTTAAATTTCTGTGTTTTAGGAATATTTGTTGCTCATCTTTAGTTCTGACCACAACTTGACAGCCTGCCAAGTCAGGGGCGAAACTTGTGCGTATAGGGAGCAGCTTAACAAATTGCCACTCTGCTGCCAAGCCCTGGGAGGGAAGAAATAGCTTAAAGAAGGTGCTAAAATCCCTGCTAAAGAGACCAAGAAACCCCACAGGGTGAAGGGTGAGGGGGAAGAACGAAAGAAAAGTGAAGGTGGGTAGAAGCACATAAAGAGATGAAGCCGAGGGAAGAGAAACATGCAAGATAAAGAGGCAGAGGGAGAAGGGAAGAGTGAGAGGCAGAGCAGGGAGAGGACAAAAATGAGGGAACAGTAGAGGCTTGATATGATTTCAATGGAATGTTTGTTGACAGTGCTCCGTGGCCCCGGGCTCTGGGATAAATGATTGAACACTGCGCCTGTCAAAGCCAGAGGATTTCTGTGGGCATGCGTTTCTCTCCCTGCTCTTTTGCTGGAGGGAAGGTAGCAGTCAACTAATTGACACAGAATTAAGCATGAAATGCACTAAAGCACAGCCCTCTGCTGCCGTGGCTGGCCTCTTCTCCAAAGAAGCTGCTTCCCGCCAGTTAAAAGCTGCAGATAAGACACGCATGCTCCTATGTTGAGATTAAATCTCAGACTTGCAAATATACAAATGTAAACAGATCTTTAAAGACAAAAAATCCAAGCAGATGGCTCACTTCAACATTTGAACACCCCCACAAAAAGCAAGTACATGCGTGTATATCAATAGAAGCAAAGAGACATAGGATAGAGGATCTTCACAGAGTAAATTAGTCAACAGTATAGACTTTTTCTGTAACATATTGCTCCACGAGAAAGTCCTTTAAATGGCATTCTCTGCTATACTTTTCATAATATGCTCAGGGGCGGCTGGATTCTTGGAAATGGCTTATCAGTGCACTAACTACTTTTACGTTGCTCTGAAAGCAAACAGAAAAAAAGGATAAAGTGAAGGCTTTTGGAAAAATGAACAAGAAAATTTGTGAAAACGGAATTAAAACTAAAAAAAATATGCACAGGTGATTGCCTTTTAGTTTTCCTTCCTTTTATCCATCCATTCATCAAGTCAGATCAAGTTAATTTGTATGGGACATTTCAGCTGCAAGGCATTTCAAAGAGCTTCACAGCATAAAAACATAATATAGTAACCAATTATGAAACAAGCAAGAAACATTACATTTTGCCAAATGCTATCATCAAATTGATCAAGCAAATTATTATGAAATACATTGATATATTTTCCAGTTGTTAATCAAAGGCAACTCTAAGCAGTTGGGTTTTTAGCCTTGATTAAACAACAAGTGACAAGTTCATGTTCTATTTGCAAAGTTTCATGTGGCTGTTTGCTGGTCCTAAAAACCCTTTTCAAAGAGCTTAAGACAGGATGAGAAGTGTTATAGAGAATGGGGGAGTCTGTGGATCAAAGGACCAACCTCATCTCTCTGACTACCAGTTGGTCACGTGGTAGCTTCTCCTGTCTTGGATGTAACAGAGGGAGAATGGGGAAAGGAAGGGAGGGTGGGTGTATTGCAAGGCGGATCCCCAGGGTCAATTACCCACAAGAAGGAGGTACTGCAGCCAACACTCTGCATCTCATTTGCAAGGCAGCAGCAAAGGTGCACCTGAGCTCCTCTAGTGAGCATCCTGCCACAGCTCCGAGCCAATTAATGTCTCCTTCTCAGCGACATGTGCTTCTCAGTGTGACAACCAGTGTGGCTGGGCAGCTGTGGGCTGGGCCTGCTGGCTGAGCGAGAAGGCCTCGGCAATGCTGCTTGTCTTCCCACAGAGACTAATTTCAGACAGAGCCTCACCTGTGTTTTTATAACAGCCTGAGTCAGAGGACTTCAGATTCAGGCCCAACTACACATGCACTCATAAATTCAGATAAGCAAGGACATAAAAATGTCCAATATACAACAGCAGAAATGACCAGATAAGTACATTAAGAGAAGATCCAATTCCTTCCCAACAGATGAAACACAAACGCCAACAACCATCAGCTGCACATGAAAACATAAAAATGAACAACAATAATGGAAAAATTTAATACTTTCTGTTTTGTATAAATGGAATTTCAGAAAAGCTGCCTCTCAGGCAGGTTAATGAGAATAGATATATCCCCAAGTGTTAAGTCTCAGTAGATGGATATATCCCTCAGTAAAAGGAAGATCCAGTAGAATGGGCAAGAATTTTGATACACAAAGCAAAATTAAAAACTTTCTCAATTTTGGCCTGAGGCGTCACTTGGAGATATACGAGTGACCTGAACAGAGGGGGATTATTTGCCAGAACGCATGCTTATGGACAGTCAATATCATGCATATTCCTTATGAAGAGGTGGAATATTTGGTCTAAATGTTGCATATGAAGAAAGGTCAAGCAAAGGTCACTAAATACAATGAGGAGTTATCCCCCTAACAGGTAGTTTTATGGCCAAGTGTTGTGGGATATGTAGATGAAAATCAATGCAGGGAAACACATTTTTTTTGTAAGAATTTATACAACTTTATGTTAAAATCATGGTACAAAAATATTTTCTTTTTCATTTAATACAATTTTATGTTTTTATTTTCATGTTGCTTCATGTTGAGAATTCACACAAAAGTGAAGTTATAAATCATGCAAGATCATGCAAGATAAAGAGGCAGAGGGCAAAAAAGAGCAAAAAACCAAAATGGGGAAATTCATTAAACAGGTTTTAATTTAATTAAAACTTTCTTTGAATTATGATTCAATCGCCAATAAACCTGGTAGAAGAGAATGAATTTTTATTGTTTTTTTAAAACTCTGCTATAGATCTTGAAACCTAAAGAGACATTTACAGAGTTGGAAAACTCAGAGTAAAAATAAAGAATACAGTAGTGGTTTTTACATGAATGGCTGCCTGGGCGAGGAATTTATTTTGCCTTCTCCTAACCACAACCCGATACACAACTAAACACACTACAACTAAACAAATCTTCCACAACTATGTGGAAGATTTCTGCAAAAAGTGGAAAACATTTATAATATATCAGTAATATTCTGAAGTAAAATCTGATTCATTGTCTTGTGTTTTCAATTCCTGTACACACAGTTACGTAACAGTATACACACCCCTAGTGCATTTAGATTTAAATAAATATTTTTATTATATTAAGATGTTTCCTGTTTGTGCAAGTAATATTGCATTTTTTAAGTGGTACAACCATTATCCTGAATTTAATATGTGGCCGGAACTCAAGACTAGTATGCCTGCAAATTTTTTTTCAAATGTCAAAAACTTGAAGCTGATTTTACACACAAAACAAATCAAATGCATTTGCATTTACTAGTTGTTCCCATCTTTGCCCTTATCTAGATGTCGCATCTCTACTTTTACATGAATTTGCGAAAGTGTGGGCTAATATAAATGCATAGAAAGTTAGTCTAGATAAAAGGAAATCATGAATTTCTTTCTCAAAATGTGGGAATGTGTCCAAATGGCTGACAAGAGCTCAAGTGTCATTGAAAAAGTAACTTTACATTAAAGTCAACAAAAACTTCACATAATTAACTTGTACTGCTGTGCAAAACATGCCTCAGAATAACAACGTTTTGGAACATTCTTGCTTCTTGTTTAAAAACACAAATGATGACTATTGAAACAATAGATTATTAATAGTCCACATGTTATTTATGTATTGTAGTGTATTAAGTGATTATCACTTGAGATTTAAAAGTAAATGTACAATTGAAAATCAGTGCAAATAATAATAAACTACCGATACTTAAAAAATTAACCACGTTGAGGAATTACTTATAAAAATGTGTTTATCTTTACTCTTAGAAAAAAGGGATTTTATGTACTTAAAAGTACATAAAATCCAAGGAAAATTGGAGTGTGTGTTACTTATACACACTGGTCAGCAAGTGTGTTACCATGTAATCGACAACCTCGCATGTGACCTCGTTGCCGCAGGGCATTGCAGCCAGCAAGGCTAACGCAAGGCTAATGAGTGTCATTCATTGTATTTGGGTGCAGAGGAACATGCGAGTGCAGGAACACACTTATTTAACAGATCCATCCTTCCGATCACTGCTCCCTGTAGCCCTGGAGCTCACAATGAAAGCCAGTGTCTCCCTCAGCGGGAAGTCTGCGCTCTCCTCCCTGACCATCCCCGCTCATCCGAGACAGAAATAGACATTGCTTTGCCTCTGTGCTCATTCTCATAGTCAACTCATGCTTGACACACGCTGGATGAATGACTCCTTCCTCCTGCTCCCCTCAGCCGACTACCGAGGTAGTTCCGAGTTGTCGAGCTTGCCAGTGAAGAACACGGGAAGTTGGATTCGGCTTGCGAGGCAGAAGTGGGGAGCACGTGTGAAACTTCCAGCAGACGGCCTTCTGAACATACACACACATAGAGCAAAGCAAGCTGGCTTTTGACAGTGGCAGAATTATTACGGTGAGGTGAATATTACCCCTCTGGGACTTCATTTACCTCCAGCATATTCACTGAGTTGCTCTGTGTTTTACTGCTCCTCATAATCCGAGCCAAGCGCGCACACACACACACACACACCCCCAGATATATACTGCCGCTCACTCATATCGCCATATCAGACACTATTTTTATGTCAGGGTTATTATTGAGATCATTATGGGATGTGGATAGCAGTCAGATGCCCACCTCCAACCACATCCTTTATGCTGCCCTCCCAATTTCTTTCCATGAAAGGTTGCCAAAGATTTCCTATTTATCAGGAAAGCAAACATGCAAAAACACAAACAGACACACACATTCAAAAGCCGGTTTTGTATTATTGCAGTTATTCTCCTAGCATTTAGCTTGTAAAGGTCACTGATGGACTTCTTTTGTTGGGCTTTTTGAGGTCTCCTTTGCCCATTGTGTCATCAAATCATTAAAAATTGAGGGGAGAAAGGCAGAGCAGGAGACATTGCATATGTTTGGAGGCATTATTATTATTAAATAATCATGTTTGTCTCCTAAATTGAGAGTGACTCATGCCACAATATCAGTAATTAGATAAATTATTGATGGACTAGCGGGTGGGTACAGGAAGAGTTGGTGGTAGAAATGGAATTGCCAAACCCAATTAATGTCTTTTTGCAAGAGTGGCCCCATTAGGGTTGTCACTTATACTGCCAAATGGCGTCACTAATAAATCCACAACTAGCACTTAACTGCTTAATTAATAGTAAAATGATCAATATTTTAATTAGCTTAGATTAAATACAGTGGAGGCTAAGAGAGAAGAGTAAAAAGAGGTTGACGTTGTGTGCCCTTGCTGATTTAAAATGTCAGACAACGTTTTACTGGAAGCTGTTTCACATTGACTGCCATTTTAGTAGAGTAGCTTGTCAAAACAGATGTAAAATTTACAAAGTACCAATCACACCCATTGACATTGATACTGAAGATGGGGAGAAAGTCTTTCTGTTTTAATTAAAAGTATAGTATCATAGTGAAAATATGTTAAGAAATTATTAGAGATACTATGAACTTTTAATCTTAGCCTCTCTTTCAAAAGGGAAAAACAAGCGAAAATGTCATTCAAGAACAGCAGATCATTGGGGCATGATCTCAAGAAAACTTCTACTGATATAAACTGTCCTGTATCTACAGTGAGAGCAATAATTAAAATGTTTAAATGCATAAATTATAACCAATGAGGTTGGAAGTAGATCCAAAATGATCTTGTTACTGTGACGATTGCTCTCCATTGAATATTATGCATACACAAACTCATTGCCACAATCCAATTCCTGTCCAAGTGTACATCCTATAACACAGACAGGGCAAGGCCAATGTTTCCAATTGCAACACCGCACAGTCAGTTTTAAAAAGAAGAGCACCAGTGGAAAGAAGAGAGACCTTCTGACCGTTTGTTTGGCTGGGGAAAAGGAAGATATTGACACAGCATCCCTGTGCCACACAGTCTGCTCATACATTGCTTTCTGAGGTTGAAAAAGGGTTTTCTCCTTGTCCCTGATGACCAACATTTTGTCGTCTCTGTTCTTTAGTTTACCTGGAGCCACAGCACTGGGCACAGACAAGTGGAAGCTGAAGAGTTTCCTTGCCTGCAGTAATGCCAATCCAAGGATATACCCTGCACGACAAAATTTTTGTCACACAAAAACTTTTATAACTGTGTGAGAAAAACACAAGGTTTTTGTCATTTATTTAGCTAAAAAAATGACAAAAACAGTACAATTTACAGAAATTAAAATAGACTGAAGTTTTAATATGGAATTTAAAACCAAGTTAATAAAAAATTCTACAATATAAGCAACACTGACAAACTTGCTTATCAGACATAACTCTATCTTTTTGTTTTCTGTAAGGAACAAAAAAACATTTGCATTGTTCTAAGCTGAAGTAAAAATCTGTCGCCTGTTGCATTAAGGATCAGAACTTCCTTGAGGAAACCTGCAAGCCCAGTATAAGGGGACTATCCTTCTTCCACTAATACCCATCAACCCCCTCTCTCAGGGGGATGCAGTGTCTCCAATCCCCAGCATGAATAAAACAAGTTGTTATTCTTTTCTAGACAAACACCCTCAGAATGCCCCCAGATAAGAAAAGGGAAAACCATGCCAAGCCTGGGTTTTCCTGCAGCAATGTCAGTAGAGATGGGCTCCCCAGATACTTGGCTGGCTGGGCTCTGTAAAGTGTGTCCTGCACCATGCATAGTGTCTGTTTTGCCAAGGGGCACCGGATGGAAACTTTAAGCACAAACAAAATAAACAAAATACCTACCGATGTTTGTTCATGGCTATAACAAAGCAAATTATTCATCCACTTTATTAAGTCCTTATGTACATGGCGTTATTAATCGAATTCCCCTGTGACATTTGAGCTGCTGTTTGTTCATTTGAGTCTACAGAAAGACTGCGCTGGTAAGTGAATCATTAGGAGGCATCACTTTGGCCCAGATTTGACAAAGAGGCTGGGAAGATGTGCATTAGCCGATGGAAAAGGTTAAGCATGGTAAAATGAGAAAGGAAATGTGGCGGACAAATTGGGAAATTAGCAGTGGGCTGGTGGGGAAAGTCTCGGAGGACCCACTGGTGAGGCGAGGACCTATTATGGCACATGGCACCAGGCAGCTGGGTGGTAATTATCCTTACGTGTTTAGCAAGACACTGTTATGCAGGGCAGCATATATGACTTCTGCCTTAACCACTTAGTTGGCCCATTTAGCTCTGTGCTGAGGTGTGTTAGCGTGAGTAGGGGGGTGAGGGTAGGTTTGCAGTTGCACACCTCTTTAAAAGAACGTTGCATTCACCTCTGAACACTGCAGGTGTTCTAAAGTCAGCCATAGATTGCCCCTCTTGACTCTCATGCAGGTGTGTGACCCCTAAAATGGAGCCCGGGTGCAACTTCATGTCTTTGGGGAAGGTGACAGAACGACCCCAGGAAGACCCAGCTGGGAGCCTGGGGAGCTGATGGTCTAAATGTGAATGAGTGTGTGTGTGAGTCTTTTAGTGTTTCAATGTGTGCCCACTGCCAGCTTTGTCGAAAACAGCTGGTTGCAACCATCTGCTACTCCTCTTCATTGGCACCACCAGAATGTGAAAGTACTTCATGTGTTTATGTGTGATTTTAATGTGCTCATGATCCTTCTTTCTTTCTGCATCATCCACAATGAAGCACATAATGCATAAATGTAACATCAAACTGATTTAAGGAGTTATGTTGTATATCAATGCATGCTTTGTAGACACAAAGAAGTCTAATGCTTTCATGTTCTTTGTTTACTTTGGTTGCAATATTTCTGCACTAGATTCATAAAGCACATTGCACAAAGTAAAGAAACACAAAACACATGTAAGTGACCCTTAGTTAATCTAATTTAGTTTGATTCAAAAATCCTGCATGTAAATTATATGTTGGAAATTGGAATATAGTACAAGTACAGCATTTGAAAAAAAGATCTGTCAGACCTTGCTAGAAGAAAAAATAAATAATGATTTTGGTAACATCTCCTACTTGGCTTCTAAGTCTGTAACATTGTCCCTTATTCTTCCCCTGTTCCAAAATCACCACCAGCTTTCAATAAACCATTTTTCCCCACACAATTTACATAACACAAAAAGGTCTGATCTTTAAGAATACAAACTCTTTGCTTTGGCTGTGATTGATAGAAACATAAAGATTCCACTGCAAGCCTAATACACTCTTCACATCAATGTACAGAAATGCTCTTTGGTGAAGTTATTTTTGGGGGGGAATAACCTCCATCTGGGTTCAGAACAAACAAGACCAATGTTGCATACATGTTGGACCCACAATATTTTTATGAATTTCCCTATGTGGTTCCTTGCAAACAGAAAAATGTGGGGTCCTGTCTGTTATTTTGGCACAAAGACAATTGGTGTGAATTGCATTAAAAGCCGTGCTGTGTTTATGTATGCTGGCTTTTCCCTTTGGTTCTTAATCATTTGCTCCAAGCAAGTCTACACTTTCAAACACATTTAAGGAAATAGAAGGACTGGGATATTAAGAGGTGAGAGGGGGGTTAGTATGGTAAAGCTCTACCCAAAACAAGACACATGAGACATGAGGGTGTAGTGGTAATTAGGGAGCCAATATTAAAAGATAAATCAGAGATGGAGGGAAGGTTTGAGGGAAAAGATGAGGGAGGAGGGACAGAAAAGAAGGAGGAGGGAAAAAAGGCTGAAAATAAGAGAAGAGAGTGAGAGCAGAGTGTTGATTTGAGAAGGGCCTGAGGGCAACCTAGAGGGCAGAAAGGGGAATGATAGGCTGGCTAACCAGGAGTTGGTCCAGGATGTGCAGTTCTCTTCCCTTTCATCAGTCATAAAAACTTAAGCAACAGAACAAACACTGTTGTCTGCTCACTCACTTGCTTCAAAATCAATCTTAAACATCATATATGTTCATCCATTATATCTTTTTTTTTTACAGAGAGTAAAAACATTTTTTTGGTTTTGGTGCTCAACAATGACACTTGAAAACATGTGTGCTTGCATATTGCCCAGCAAGTAAGCTGCTCAGTGAAGACAGCGATGAAAAATTATGTTTCTTTACACCTCCCCAAATTTGAAAAGTAGCAATGGTGGCGAAAGGCATTCAATCTGCAATCGGAGCAATGTGGAGGAGCGTGGTGCCGCCTAATGTGAGTAGACCCTGCTGTTTTCCAAGGAAGACAGTGCTGGAGGGGAAGAAAAAGCCGGAGGAACGGAGAGGCAGAAGGGATAAGCAAGCGGAAGAACCCACACGGAGGCAGTTGGGGGATTGCTTGCTCCAAACATAGCAGAAGGTATGGAGCAAGGCACACTGTGTGGGCCCCATTATTTTCATTCCCCATTCTCTTTTACCCCATCTCTCCTTTTGAAGACGGCGGGATTTTTCTCCTCCTCCCTGACATAAAAGTAAACAACGTTGCCTGCAGGCACAATTTTCCCCAGCAACACAATAAAATGTGCAGTGAATTTATGATGGTCATCCATTAGCTCTTACCAAGGAAACATCACCCGTATCTGTCGTCCATCATTATAATAGAGGGTTAATGCACCGAATTTACATAAAAAAGTCATATTGTCTGCATGAATTATTTACACCCTCAGCTGTTTTTTCCAATTTCTCTTTCTTTTTTTCTGTCTTCGTCCTCTCGATTGTGGCAATGGGGATTTGGGTCCAGATTCTCATGGAGAAAATCCGGCTATAAATTCTCCTGTGAGGTGCCCCTGTCATTGCCACCTCTGTGTCCTAATAATCTATATCAGCGTTGAACTCATTTGTTTATTCCTTCCACCTTTGAATTTGCTTGGGAGTTAGAACTGAGGGCACAGGGACACAAGAGTTTCTGGCTTCTTAATTGTTACTGAATGAGTTAAGGAAATACATTTTAGTATTTATTTTTTAAATGACTGAAAGATTCTGGAGCATATTATATACAAAATAGGAGGAAGAACAAAAAAAACAAGTCAAACTGAGTTTTGCAAATATTTATACCTTCACAATTTGTCACATTATAACTACAAACCTTTTTGTATTTTATTGGGATTTTATTAAAAGATAATTGTGATAATTGTGAAGAGTGATAAAAAGGTTTTAGTGAGAACAAGAGCAGCAGCTTTCTGGATCAGCTGCAACTGTCTGACAGATCTTTTAGGTAGACCTGAGAAGACACTGATAATTGTTAAGTGTATCATGCCTCCTTGACTCAGTGTATGTTTTGTAAGTCATGACAGGTTAGCACATCTAGATATAGACGCTATTGTCTATCAAGTCTATGGAGCTGTCTGAGGTTCCCTACTGCTTCAAGAATTGCGCCATCATCCCAGTCCTAATGAAGCACACTATAACAGGATTACATCAGTGGTCACAAAATCCTTTTAGTCAAATCAAGTCAAGCCAAGTTTATCTGGATAGCACATTTCAGCAACAAAGAAGTTCATAGTGATTTACATGATCAAAACACAGCACAGCAACCAACCATGAAGCAAGTAACAGACAATACATTTTGTCAAACTCCAACATCAAACATAATATGACAACAAGTATATAATGTCTTTTGGTTCTACGCTGTTCAGTGATTTATAAACTAACAGAAGTAATTTAAAGTTTATTTTCTGTGCTGCAGGGAGCCAGCTTAGTACTGTAGAACTGGGGTGATGTGCTCTATCTTCCTGGTTTTATGAGAATGAGAGAAGCTGATTGATTTTTTTAGGCAGACCTGTCAAGATACAGTTACGATAATAAATGCAACTAAGTTTGCATGTATGAGTTTCTCTAGAACTTGCTGGGACATCACTCCTTTTATACTGAAAATGTTCTACAAGAGATAGAAGGCTGATTTTGTAGTAATCTTTATGTGAATTTGAAGGTTCTGGTCTGGGCGCATCACTACATCACGATTTTAGGCCTGAACACTAGTTCCTAGCTCATTCATTGTTTTTAGAGACTTGTATTGATGCATCTGAAGGACATCACAAGCTTGACTTTCTACACCGTCAGCCCAAACATCCTCCACCAGAAGATCACAATGCTGGCCTCTACCTGTGAGAGGATCTCCAGATTCCTGACTGACTGGCAGCAGCAGATGAGGATGGGGAGCATCTTGTTCTGCAAAAGAGCCATCTGCACTAGCTGTAGTCTCTCCCCACTCCTCCTCTCTACACAAATGAATGCACTTCTACAGACTTCTCTGTGAAACTGCAGAAGTTTGCAGATCACAGAACTTCATCGATCTAATTCATTCCTCTTTGTCCACTTGTGTGGTCAGAACCACCTGGAGCTTAGCAAGACTATGGAGATGACAGTGAACTCCTAGAGAAAACCATCTACACTGCCTTCATTCACTATCCTTAGCAACACTTTGTCTACTATGGATCACCTCTGGTTCTTAGGAATAACAATTTCTCAGAGCCTGAGATGATTCTCACACATAGACTGCAGAGACTGCACTACCTGCAGCAACTCAAGATGTACAACCCTGCACAGCGACTGCTGGTCAATTTCTACATTGCCATTCAATCTATCCCGTGCTCGTTCATCACTCTGTGGTTGTCTCATCCACAAAACAGAACTGGTCCAGATTGGAATGAACAATTAGGTCTGCAGAGAGGATCATCAGGACTGAACTGGCCCTCCATCGAGAACTTGTGTATGTCTGGGGTCAGGGAAAAGGCAGCTAATGTATCGGCAGACCACACACATCCTGGTCACAAACTGTTTAGATTTTTAACTTTAAGTCAGCACTACAGAGTGTTATTTGCAAGAAAAAAAAGATTTTAAAAAAAAACAGCCACCACAGAGACAGTTTCATTTCACAGGCTGTCTTTCTGATGCCTTCACTGACCAACAGTATTTATACCAACATGAGATTAAACACAGGTTGATTCCTCTCAATTACAAGTATCCTACTTCTGCAGGCATTTAGTTGCATTGGATTTTATTTAAAAACTTATATTTTCCATGTCTGTAATATCAAGGTGCTTTAGGAAACTGACTCTCTGGTTCAATCTTCTTCTTAGAAGATGTTTATGCTGGTCAAATCAATATCATAAATAATGTTACAGTTAAATGATCCCATATTTTCTAGCCTAATTCAGTGACACACAAAATGATCAAAGTGTCAGTCGTCCTGCTGTAAGTGAATTAGCTCGGTATCACAACCCTGTAATAAAGGCTTGTACGGCAGCGAACAGTTTCCTCTCAGACCCCGGGGAAAGGCTCAGTGATTGAACAATTATGACAAGCTCAATTACTGTCATCATATTATCATAGCTAATCCAGCCCCACCATGCTGCGCCTTCCACTGCTCTGATCACAGCCTTTTTCACTGTCACTGAGGTGAGAAAGTGCTGCCACTGACACTGCTTGTGCTCCCATGAACACGCTCAAGTGAATATGTGGCAAATATGTCAATCTACCGCTGCCTGTTTCTGTTTCTATCTTCCTACATGGTGTCTCTGGGATGGATGTCTTAATTTTTTTCTAATTCTGTCTGACAGTGCCACAGGCGCTCTGGCTGAGCTAAATTTGTGACACGCCTTGACAGACTGCAGGTTTTGTGAGTTATCTGCTTCGCTGAAATGGCTAGCACACTTCTAAGAAACTATCACAGCGGCAGGCAGAGTTGAACTGCTGATGCAGTTCATCCAGCTGTGCAGTGAAGCAGGCAGAGGCTCAGAGGAGGCTGAAGGAATTTGTGTAAAGTAAAAGTCATCTTTTACTTCCTTACCTATAGAAATCAATAACCTTATAGCTAAACAGATAATCCTCAGGCAGTGGAAATGACAAAGTTGTATATGAAGGGCTCAGTGCTAAAGAGAGTTGGAAATCCAGGACAAGTATTTTGCCAAACAGCTGGAGTTTTTTATTGTGCACTGCCTTTCCTATGAATATTTGTTGATTCATTTAACAGGTGTATTTGCCCTACAGGGATAATCTCTGTTTGCCTCAAGTTCCAGTTCCCAGTCAGAGGGATGGCCACCTTTTAATACATTGATTGTTGCTGACAGGTTTCAGATTATGCTTTATGTCAGGGATGACATGTTGATGTGTGATTGTTGGTTTGTGACCTTGCCTTTATCATTTTCTTTTCTTACCTTTGATGTTTCTGATATCTAATAAATGGTTTGAGTCTAAAAAAGTATTTTAGGAAAAAGGTTGACCTTGAACATAACTTTCAATGACAATTTTACTCTGTGAATCGCTGTATCATATTTTAACTGTTTTACTGCAATTAAATAGGAGATGTCTAAACGTGTTGCTTGCACTGTATTTTATTTAGGGATATCAAAGTAACTTTTTCATGCCACACTGGATCTATTAATAATTTGAAAAACCACAGGACATCAGAGGTATTTATCCAGGTCATTCTATATATGTCAAAAGGTGAGTTTGGAGGTGGATCAAAATATAGACAAGATCTGGGAGCATGGATCATGTTAAGTGTTTTTTTTAATAGATAAACTGAAAACATTGCAGGATAGTCCATGGGAACAACAGAGACAATGGGAATTGATAACCAGGAAGGAATGGAAGAATCCAGCAAAGTATGACTGAGTCAGAGGGGTTTTTACAGTCCAGTTACATTCAAGTTCCCCTGAATTGGCAAACTGGGGTGGTGGTCCCCCTGTTCAAAAAGGGGGACTGGAGGGTGTGCTCCAATTACAAAGGGGTCACACTCTTAAGCCTCCCTGGCAAGATCTATTCAGGGGTCCTGGAGAGGAGGGTTGTTGGATAGTCAAACCTCGGATTCAGGAAGAGCAGTGTGGTTTTCATCCTGGTCGTGGAACACTGGACCAGCTCTACACCTTCAGAAGGGTCCTGGAGGGTACATGGGAGTTCACCCAACTGGTCTACATGTGTTTTGTGGACTTGGAGAAGGCGTTCGACTGCGTCCCTCGGGGAGCCCTGTGCGGGGTTCTCCGGGAGCATGGGGTAGTACCGGCAGCAAGTCGGGCTCATTTCCGTGAGAGTTGGACTCTGTCAGGGCTGCCCTTTGTCACCGATTCTGTTCATTTTTCATGGACAGAATTTCTAGGCGCAGCCAAGGTGTTGAGGGGATCCGTTTTGGTGGCCTTAGGATCGCCTCTCTGCTTTTTGTGGATGATGTGGTCCTTTTTGCTTTATCGGGTCGTGATCTGTAGCTCTCGCTGGAGTGGTTCGCAGCCGAGTGTGAAGTGACCGGGATGAGGATCAGTGCCTCCAAATCCGAGGCCATGGTCTTGAGCCGGAAAAGGGTAGAGTGCCCCCCCCGACCTGGGGGTGGGAGGGTGGGGGGGTTGTCCTGCCCCAAGTGGAGGAGTTTAAGTATATCTTGTGGGAAGAAGGGAGATCGACAGGTGGATTAGCATAGCGTCTGCAGTGACGGGATTCCCCAGGAAGAGCTGGAACAAGTGGCTGGGGAAAGGGAAGTCTGGGCCTCCCTTCTTAAGCTGCTACCCCAGCGACCTAACCCCGGATAAGCGGAAGAAAATGGATGGATGGAAAACATTGCAGGATAGTCCATGGGAACAACAGAGACAATGGGAACTGATAACCAGGAAGGAATGGAAGAATTCAGCAAAGTATGGCTGAGTCAGAGGGGTTTTTACACAGAGGAGCTTGATTACTGACAAGGAACATGTGACTGATGCAGGTGAGAAAGGGGACCAAGCAAGCAGACTGAGAGAGGGAGAGAGATGATACAAGTTGTTTTTCTATTGACCATATAATTGGTCAATGGATCATATAATTGTGGGGCTGCACAATTATATGGTCCAAATGGTTTTTTTTTATTAAAAAAGGTTTTTGCGTTAGCATGAGTTGATTTCTTTAGCTGTTTCAAAATTTGTGTATTCCACAAAACTGCAATGGAAACACTTTTTTTGTATCCCACGAGTCATGTCATAAACAACCAGCTGATACTACTGGCAGAGAAGATGAAGAACCTGACAGGAAGTGGCTGGAGAATGATGGTGCTGCATGTTTTTTAATTACTTATTGCATGAACAAAATTATTCCCATGTGATTGAAGAAACACTGCAATTAAGAAACTGTGTTTTCTGAACATTAACATAATATAATATTTACAATGTTTTGTTAACATTTCACATGGAAACACAGCTATAGAGAAGCAAGGGCAAGTGACAAATAGATAAAACAGAATTTGAATGGAATATAGAGTAATTACACATGAGGACTAAATAACATAAAATAAGAACAGACTGATAGTTTACTGAAAGTGAAACAGAAACAAAGCCAATCTAATCAAAATAAGAATAACTAAGGAAAAATACAGAAAACAAATCATCAAAACTTTAAACCTAGAAACAAACCAAAAGTAACACAATATTCTGACAATATACTGAATGTGGAAATTAGGTTGTTTTGAAGTTTTAAATGGAATATGTTGTTTTTAAGATTTAAAATGCATATCAAACCACCTTACCTGTAAAGTAAACTAATCTGGTACTTCTAAGCAAATTATAATAACGCTCACAAGTGTTGAGAAGAACACAAGCAGGTCAGCTTACTGTACAAATAGGGTGGCAAACAAATTTGCATGTCAAAATTAAAAATCAATGTGTTTCACCTCCCCTAATGACCAATCTCCCTGCTGCTGCTGCTTCTGCACTCTGATTAACATTCTGGGAGGTTCAGGAAAAAATGTTAAAGCAAAGCATTAATCTCTCTCAGCAAAAAAAGCTTGTATCCTCTGACAGGTGGGTCAAAGTTGCCGTTTAATCTAGCCCATAATTTCTGAAATGTGCTGACAGAGTGTATTTTGATACATTAAAACGTGGCTGTGTGTTAGAAAGCCCAAAGTGCGACACTTCAGCAGGAAGTTGGTATCACAGGCTTCTAGTTACAGTGTGTGTTATAAATAAAGGGGTGAATCAGAACAGAACAAAAGTAAGAGTGGTACTCCCAGTGACGTGCGGTGAGGTTCATAGCTGGTGAGGCACTGACGTCATCAGAATCAGATTTGCAAATAGATGCATAGATTGACAGCAGTTTACAGGTTATGTTTCACTTCTGCATCCTTACACATACAAACTGTAGCTCACAAAACACACATTTCCTTAAAAAACAAAACAAAATAAATGTTATTACTGTCTTACCTTTACTTATAAATGAAGTCCATGCGTCGCTCCTTCTGCACAAAAACATCCGTCACTTTGCGATAGAAGTCCTCCTTATCTTCCTTCAGTTTTAAAAGTCTCTCTGTCTCAATGGAGATTACTGCCAGAGAAGAAAGCCTTCCTTGAATGTAGTCATCCATGTCGAAAGTCGGGATAAGCGAGAGGAAAAAAATCAATATCTCTATTGCTTCCCGAATCGTTTAGCCTAGCTCGCTGTCACTTACTCGGCAGTTGAGGAGTGAACAAGACGAACGTCTGGGATCTTGAGCGCCCCCTGCCATGAGGCAAGAGAACTGCCTGCCTCACCTCGAACCTGTTCTCTGCCGTTTATAATCGCTCATTACACGAAACACGTTACACAAACACAGTTGGTGACAAAAAGCACTGTACATTATATACATAAGCTAAATTATTGGAAATAAGTTCACATATTAAATTTGTTTAAACCATTTTATTGACGCCGTACAGCAACATGCTCTCTCCGCTTAGCAGCCAGCGCAGAGCCAGGGGTTGCGCAATCCAAGGTGAGGCAGAGCTCGCTGCTGCCTCACCGGCATCGCTTCCAAGCATTTCAATGGGAAAATAAGAAAATTCAGCGATTTTTAACAAATAAAAATCGAAATTGGTGAAGCTACATGAAAAATAAATATTTTTTAGTACAAACCACCGGATGAATATAACGATTTAAATTACTTTATGATTATATATTTTCTTTCTTTCCATGATGGCTGGTGAGGCACTGCCTCACCTGCCTCCCCTGACCGCACGTCACTGGGTACTCCAACCTTGGGTTGAAAGTCCCAGTCAAGTAAATACCAACTTTTTAAAGGCTTTGCATTTTAGCAGACATTTTGAAACAGTTTCCCAACAGGCCTAAGACCTTTTCAACTCAATGTCTTATTTAATTTAAAAAACAAAAAGGCACATTATAACAATGTCTTTTATTTTCAGTAGATGTACAATAGTAAATATTAATGCAAAGACAGGATGTAAAAATGCATTCTTTTTTTTTACTAAGCTTTAGCATTTCCCAAGTTTGAAGTTGGAAGAATTATCAGAAAATTTCCTTAAAACTAGGAATTAAAAATAGAAACTTTGGTTGTTCTAAACCCTCACAATCAAATATGCTAACCTTGCATCAAACGTAGGGATATATGCAATAAAAAAATCTTCATTTGCACTTCTGATATCTAAATCTTAATAAAACTTTCACACATGCAGCACCACAACTCCTTGTACAACACCTTAGGTGAACATGTTGCTGCAGTGTGCTGCCTGATATTATCAGATCAAATTTCTAGCTTTAGAGTTCAAAAGGAACACCCTATAAGAAACTCCCACCAGCTTTGCTCCTGATATACATTCAATTCAATTTTGAGAAGTTTCTGATAAAGCAGAGATCAGTTTCTTTAAACAATTAATCTTTAAGGCAACTGTTTGAGAACCATGCCTCTAACAGATGCTGTGTGTGATGAATAGTATTTTACAACAACTTGAACTCTGACATATTTTAAACATGAGTTAAATTTTATCAAGCCCTCAAAGGCCCTAAACCTGACAAAACTATTTATTTGCTCAATGGTCTGCACTTGACTTTATTGGCCGTTGGCACAGAGGTGCCTTGAGAGGTGTTCTGCTTGCCCATTGAAAAATGTGCATCTTACCTCTGGCCCAGCTTAGTGGAAATAATATCACTCACACTGAGAGATCATGGTGTCAGGGTCAATTGTCCTGCAAAAGATGGAGGAGATGGGAGACATGTATTGATTTTTCATTTTGTAGGGGTAAGCAAGCATGTTGCGGCTGGGCGCGGGTGCAATGAGGCGAACAGAATGTGCCAGACTGCTATTCAAGCTTGTCATCTATGAGCTGTGACTTACAGATGCCTTGAAAAAAGGGTTATCAAAAAGCTATGAAACCATTTTTTTTATCTCTTTAAATTAAAAAGTGATATAATTCCGAGACATAAATGAGACGGGTAATAACCCATCTGATCACATTATTCAAGGGAGAACGAGCTAATGGGAAAAATTTGGCTGAGGATCTACCGAGGAAACTCTGCCAGCATCACCCCAGATAGGGATAAGCATGAACTAGCTGGAGCGGGCACTCATAAACCGTGTTCGGCCTTGCAGTGCGGAAATGCTTTCCAAACATATTACAATATGCCACAGGTCATAGGCTCATCACAGCTTCCCGGTTCATGCCTAACAGCAACAAGCAATGAATGAATGCCAAAAATCTTACAGCCTCTGTGAACCCTGAAAAATGTGTTCATCTAAAAACATCTGAAGTCGTTCATCACTGCACAGAAGATGTGGCTTGATAAAGAATGCAAGTGATTCCTATCAGCTCCTCTGTTTTCTAGCTCTCTCTGACTTTGAAGCTCATCTCAGTTTGGGTCATAACCCTCAATATGTCCTTCTAAAAGTCCTGCTGCATCAAAACACAATATGCCCAAATCTTATTCTTGAACATGGCAGAGTCTGAAAGCCCTTCAAACTAGTTCACCCATGACTTTATGTATTCTGTTTAAAGGGCCTTGTAGACAACTTCATCCACATGTTCACACCGTCACGGCTCTTGCATTATGTTTGTCACCTGCGTGCCCCTTTTTTACGAAGCTACGGTCACAGCAGTGGTTTCCAAGCGTGACAGAAAAGTAGGGTGGAGAGCATAGCAGCCATTTAATGGCTTCTCTGTGCTTCAGTCACCTTGATGACCAATGCACACCAAATTTACAGCTCCCAATCATACATATATACTTCAGGTCAGAGTTGAATAGTCATAAAATGAGCTCATAAGTATACCAAAACCACATTCTGTTTAGGTGAAGAAAAAGTCGTGAACAGTGATACAATACAACAATTTTACCAGACATGACATAAAGGTTTCAGAAAAGGGTGACAAAATGTAAAATTATTCAATCTTTACAGGTTACATACACAGAAAATAAACCACACAGAGAATTAATTTTATCTGCAGGACCTCAATAGACCTTTTACAGTTATAATCTGTTTTTTGTTGTTGTTGTTTTTATTTGTCTGGTGTTTTGATCATTTCCCTGTTGATCATTTGTGTTCAATAGGGCTTACCACAGTCAGATAATTTCTCTGTATTCACAGTTGTTGGTAAGGTGTTGCCACACTAATTCATTCCTTTGATTGCATTCCTTTGTACTTGGTTTCTTCATTAATAAAGAAACGCCTGCTCTGCCACATTCAGTCTCCACACTCAAATCCTTGAAAAACCGCAACAGGACATTTATATTTAATCTTCTATCTTGTACAGTAATACACAGACTAAATATTGTGTTTGCTTTCAAAGAGATGTAACAAAAAGGTTTTCTTGTTCTTATAACAAGCTGCCATTATTTTTTCCATTCCAGTCACCATGTTAAAGCAGTACTTTTGAGCAGGAAAAAATACTTAGGAAATTCATTAACTTATATTTGCAAACCTTAGCTTGCATGTCCTTCTAATTTTACAAAGACATACAAAGGCAATTCTCCTCTTAGTTTAGCTCTATCCAGAGAATAGTCTCTGTACTGTTGGCATTAGCCCACTATACATGAATTTGCAAAAAATGTGCATCTATGTTTATGTAAAATATAGTCAGAGCAAAAGTCATTGCAAACCTAATTGCATTGAAGGAAAATAATGCAATTACGTATTAATTGCATTATTAATACCTAATTAATAGGTATTAATTAACTATTAATACCTAATAGGTAATAGGTACCTACCTATTCTGCTGAAAGCTCATGTTAACTCTGGTGCAGGGGGAAAAAAAAAAAAAATTACCTCCTACACTGGTGACTATCCAGAAAATCAAGTATGGCATTTTATAGAGTAGAAATTTTTCCTCTCCTTTTATAAGGAGTGTCTGGCATTTTTAAACTATCTTTTCTAATCAAATAAATTGTAGAATGTCTGTTTGAAATATTTTTAAACACAGAACAAACTTCATGATTATGAAATGTTCCAACAAATTGTTCTCTTGTTTTTCATTATTCTTACATAATTACATTAGCTATTCTCTTAACCACATTGTAAAACGTTTACAATCTGACACTTTTTAACATCAATTAGCATTTTATAAAATAATTTTAGTGAATCATTTAAAGGGCACATCATTCCACAGTCATCAGTTATAGAATTGACTCATTCACACACACACATCCAAATGTGCATGTTCAAAACGGCAGAAGATCATACCAACACTTCAGTACATCTGTTGTTTCTGTGAGAAGCAGACTATTGCAATCTACAGTAATTAATGGTGCACTTCCTGATGGACATAATGTGTATAAGTGTATTTAATTAAATTTGCTTTGTGAATCCAATGAAACATTAAGTACTCATCACAAGAAAACTTCAGAAATGCTTTGTTCTATCTGAAAGTGGCCATTAGTACAATCTTGAAGCCAAAAGGGAGAAAATTTAAATTTTTAAGTAAGATATGTCCAGAAACTACAAGCATATGATCCAATAACTTGCTTCTTTAACTTGGTTCTTTAACAGCACACTCCAAAACAATGTGTACTTGGAAATAAAGAACTTCTTGAATGGACAATTAATGTAGTAATTGCTGCATGGTCACCTATATTAAAGCCATGAGTAACATTAGCCCTTACCAGTCACATTATACTGAGACAGTTTAATGATTGCAATCCATGTTTCATGACCAGGAGTAGGTAAGAATGATTTTCTTGTTGAATAAAATATGTTAAGACTAAAATAATGATAGATGAGAAGGCAACACAGGTGGTGAGAAGGGACTTTTTCATTTTCTGATTTTTTTTTAAAAAGACATTACTTCCTGCTGATATAAAACCAACCAATCTAGCAATAAATCAAATTCCAATCACAGCGTATCAAACGTTGAAAGGTCTCCAAGATCAGAAGAGCCTCTTCACACACCTGCTAGGCATGTCAGTGTTTGGGTGAGGCAGGGTATGTTATCGTTACACACACACACATACACCTACACCTGTGGTACTTCCTGCCTCCAACGCTGTAAGTGTTCCAGTTTCTTCCAGACAGAAGGGGTGAGGAAGGTGAGAGGGAGGGCGATCCAGCAGCTGCTTACCTTGGCTGACTCCTACACCTGTTAAAGGAAGAAGCGCATTTTACCCTAAAGTGCAGTATTAAAAGAGACGCAGTAAATGGCTGATGCAAGCAGGCAGTAACGGCCAATAGACCCTTGATTTCCAATGCATTTATTCTTTTATTCAAGGAATATTAATTCACCTTTCAATCCAAAGGCAAACAACAGAAAATAACTAATTTCTCACAAGCATGTAATACTTGTTCACATCTAGAGCAAATATTCTCCCATAGCAACAAAAAGGAAAAAATAGTTAAGATAAAGTGTTCAGTGTATCAAGGCCTTAGGGCTTTACTTGTATATATTACCAATCTAGAGGGATCAAGACAGAGCCTGGACTGGAGTCTGACATAGAATCTGCAGAGGGAACTAAAGATTAGGTGATGGCAATCAGACTTTTCTATCTCAAAGAGTTAGAGCTCATCAACAAACATAAATTGTCAAAATGCCTTTGGAAAGGATTTGATAGATTTAACTTTTTTTCATTGATTATTTAGGAAAATATTGTTTTGTAAGCAAAAGTTAAATCATTACAATTAAACTATTATTGAAGTATTTTGTATACTAATACTAATTTTAGGTTAGGTATTTTGAGAAATGCTGTTCATTTTATCCGAAAATTGTTTGTTCGATGAATTTTTAAAGTTTAAATCAGCTGGACAGGTTATGTTACATATTTCCACTTTATTTAGTAATCTCTTCACATCTTTGTGTTTTATTTAATGTGGCATAAAAAAGGGGGATGAATAGACACATAAGTCACACTTGTTCTAAGAAGAAATTGAGAAACAGGCATCCCTTTCTTACTATTTCTGTATTATGCTTGGTTTTGGAAAATGTTAACATACAGTGAAGTTTTTGATTGCAGTGTTGCAAAATTAGAAAAGTAAAATATGTGTTAATACTTGAGCAGGGTATTGCAAATTTCCACTGTCTGAATGTAAAAATCTGCATTTTGCTAGGCATGAAATCACATGAACCAGTAAGTTGAGCCATAATTTGTGCAGTGTTAGCGTCAGAGTCAATGATCGCAGAATATTGTCCACATTTTTTGTCTGCATGAATTTCTGAATAAGTTCTAATTGTGTCCGCTCTTTGTCACCAGGTCAGTGATGTTAACAAATACTGCAGTGTGTGTGCCCCTGTGTGTGTAAGCGTTCGCAGGTGTGGGTGTGAGTGTAGGCGCATGTGTGTGCGTGTTCGGCCAGGCCCTGCTGTGTGCCCCAGTTTGCGTGCGTGTGGGGGTGTGTGCATGTGTGTGTATGGTACTCCTTGTGTTTAATAATGCATGGCCCCAAGCCCAGGACAGGTCCTTTGATAAAGTACAGCACCGCGGCACATGCATAAGCAGCTCCAGCCATATGCAGAAAGCGGAAATTGATGGTGGAGATAAAGTCTATGCTGCGGCTGCTGCAAAGTGTGTGTGTGTGTTTTTGAGCGTGAGTGTCTAACAGAGAAGGAGAATGAGCCACAGAAAGATTTATGGATTGCATCAATGTCTTTATGCAAGTGTTTGATCAGGTGGCAATCCGGGGCTTTTACGATGAGTCTTTGTGCTGTGTGAACACGTTTGAAGATTGGTACTTCTTGCAATGTCTGATTAGCTGATACTGTACAAGCAAGCATATATGGAAAGCTTTGGTGTATGTAACTGAGATTTAAAGACATGAAAGTGTGTGAGGAATATATAGAGGAAGCGTTTGAATTTCAGGAAAGGTATCATGATCAGATTTGAATATTCTCTGAGAGGATTGAAAAACTCTGAACTGTCAGTCAAAGTGGTCAGGAGTCAGTGTTGGGGTCCAAGGTCAGCAGCGGCATGATGTTAATAAACAGACAGAAGTGCAAAATGATAAAACATTTGACTTTCAAGCTCTACATCTACATGCCGACAAGCTTGTGTTATTTTATGCTGTCGTATATGTGACCCCATGACCTTTAAGTGTGATCTTGTTCTAACCTCTTTCATTTTCCATGCCTATAGTAACAAATTTGTTTCTTTACTGTTTGTTTGAAACCGTTTAATTATTCTAATTCAAATCTGTGTTCTGAAGGACCAACACAAATCTCTCCACGCTCCTTTATGTGCCACCCATCTACTTCACCTTATCCCTTTCTCTAATCATCTGCCCACTATTTTTTCCCCTTCTTTATACCACCCTCCATCACCCCCACCCAATCATAAAGAACAGACAGTCAGATATACAGGAAAAGAAAGAAAAACCCCATCTCTTTTGTTGCAGCTTTAATTTACTTTAAACATTAATATTTCAGGGCCCACTGCAGGCACGGTGCAGAAACCAGTGGGAGCTACAATGTGTGTCAATATCAGTGTGTGTGTGTGTGTGTGTGTGTGTGTGTGTGTGACACATTCAAGCTGTGGGAGGGGAGAAGATTAATATTTTAGTGGACCTTATTGGAGAACCCTATGCCAACTAAAAACCAACATGGCATGGGTGTGTGATGGTACTGTGGCTCACCTAGGTGCTCCACCCTTTGTACTCTTACCTTTTCTGGTAAGAAAAGGTAAGATATATATATATATATATATATGAATTTATCAAAAATTAATAGGGTACAATTTTGGCTATCTGATGATTTCATGTGTCAGTATATTCATTTTTGTTTTGAAATGTTAAAAACCCAATGTGAAAATGCCGTTACATCAATATGCAACAATCCTGTTAAGCAATCAAAACTTTACTGCCTGTATAAAGAAAAAAAACAATGCCAAAAAAGATTTTACAGAGAGAGTAAAAAATATATCTAGATTTCAACATATCTTAAATAACTTTAGTTACTTGAGTAGAAAACAAACAAATGAGTCATAACTGTTTGGTTTGTAATTGTGTGACAATAAATTATGGTTCCTTAAAAACATGTCTGGGTAATGGCTAGTTTTCTCAATGAGAAAATGACTTGTCGGGAAAATGTCTGTATCATTAACAAAAGATGAAAAACAACACTGAACAAGAGCAAAAACTTTTTAAAAATCTACTACATTTTCTCAAAGATAATGATCCACAGCAGGGACCACAAAATATATTTTAAATGGGTCCGGCACCATCAATCGCCAATGGACGTGTTGTGTTGAGCCGAGGTTCCCTGTCGAGAAGTATTTCTTCACCAGCTGTGCTTTCACACAGCTTTTTACGGTCATTTTAACTCCAAGGTGCATTTTAGTTTTACACTAGATTATTCTTATTGAAGTCAGTCCAAGATAAATACATTTGTTTCTTTTTAATGTCAGAAAAGGTCTTATTGGGCACCACAGATAAGTTATTTCACTTTTAACTGATTGTAATAAATAATAAAATATCACCAAAACAATGCTGATTATTTGAAAAGTTACAATGAAAATCAGAAAATGTCAACACTGTTTTGATCTAAGCCTCAGCTGAAACAAAGTTGAAAGCAAAGCAACACGCTTTGACTGGTGTGGTAACTAATACTGCTACTAATTATAATTTGCAAACTATGTTGTTATCACTGAACATTTAAGGGATGTTTTGATGTTGTAATGTTAAACACAATATATTTCCAATAAATGACATTTCAAAATTTGCCAATTTGGTCATAAAGATTAAGGGTACCCAGTATAAAGGCTCACTGGTCATACTCTACGTCAAGCTCTCAAATAAACTTTTGCAACCCATCCTCACTCCCAATTCGTCATATATTGACTCTGTGGCAGGTTCCCTTAGCGTCACATGTTGACGCATTGGGTACCCCCTTCGCGTCAATAATTGACGCTAGGGGGTAACCCTAACCGTCCCTAATCCTAACCCTAACTTCTTATTTGTTCCTAGATTATCGTTTTTGGATGCTTAGGGAGCGGTACAGCATTCAATGAGAGAACCCTTCTCGTCAATTATTGAAGCAAAGGGGGTACCCGATGCGTCAACATGTGACGCTGAGGGAACCTTCCCAAAACGTCACTATATGACGAGTCGGGAGTGAGAATGTGTTGACTTCTGTGCAGATAATCTGTCCAAATTGGTCCTTAAAAGTGCCATCTTATTGTTTATTGCAAATTGTGACATTTTTAATGTAAATTTGTTTAATTCTGCAATATTTTCAAACTGTTTTAGTGCTGCTCTCTTTGGGTTAAACAGTGCCTATTGGGTGACTGTGGCTAAAAGGGCAGAGTAGTTGTCTTGTAATTGGAAAGTTGTAGATTTGATTCCAGCTTCCTCTTGTCACATGCTGATGTGGCCCTAAGCAACGCACTTAACCTCAAGTTGCCTACCAATCTGCATATTGTTGTATGAATGTGTGAGCGTTTGTGAATGTGGCTTTAGTGTAAAGCAGTTTGACTGGTCAAAATGACTGGAAAATCTACTTTCATTACATGAAAACTGTGTGCAATATCATAGTGATTTTGGCTAAATTGTTTCAGGAAGCTGACCAGTGAAGTAATAATTATTTTATCAAAGTTGGTTTTTAGTATAAAGCCCTATCTTTCATAGCAATTAAATTGGTCATTTGCATGACTACTTTAATGATAAAGTTTCCATTCCAGATGGACAAGTACACTTCAAATGAGACATTACTTCAAACAAATATCCTAAAGAAGTGCAAGAAGCTGCTGTTTACAAGTAGAAAATAGAGTGGTAAGCAATTTGGAGTAGCTGGAATTGGATTTTAAATTTGGAAGAGGATGAGGAGGATGCAGTGGCAGCTTTTATCACAGATCAGTGGGTCTCCAAGCGCAGGGTCTTCCACTCGCTGCATCAGGGAAACCCGGCAGGAAGCCACATTGAAATGAGGTGCCTTCCCCCAGGCTCTTAGCCACCCATGACATTTGGGCTTACGTGTGTGTGATTGTGCGTGGAGTGTTTAGGGTGAAGGGTGGGGGGCTTGAGTTTCCGCTCAGAGACCCAATTGCCTCCGCTCCCCTGGATCTTCTTTCCCTTACTCACCCACCCTCCTTCAGTTGGACCCCGATTCTCATTTGCCTATTCATTTAAAAGCACAAAATACCTACTGAGATCCAATATGGGGTTGAGGCAGGGGAGCATGAGTGGGCCCTCAGCAGGGGTGGAAAACACAGCAACAACATGATGTAGAAAAGAAAGTGGCGGAGAGGGAAGGAGAGAGGTGGTAGATGCTCAGACCTCCAACAGGAGATGACTTCAAATGGCATCAGCCTCCTTCTGTTCATTCTCTCTGTCCTCTTTTTTGTTCCTCCTCCAGTTTTCTCAGTTTTTCCTCTCTGATGCTCTGCTCATTGGGCCGGTACTGAGACTGGGAAGTGCAGCCCACTTCACACAGCTATTTTGCCGAGGTAGGGGTTCAAAACAGATACGGTACCTAAGTGTGTGTTTTTGTTGAAAGAAAGTTTATGATTTGCTTTTAAAGAAACACTTTCTTGCACATTCACCCTTTCAGCCAAGCTGTAATCAATCTTCTAAAGGTTCATTCAATAAATTTTAAACTTTAATATATCATAGATTGTAATGTATTAAACTGTTTAAATATCAGCTTTAAATGACATGTTTATGTATAAGATCTATAAGTCTCTTAGAGAGTCTGGTAGTTTCATATCAATAAACTAGACAAGGTTTCTAAAGGTGAGAGGTAGAATAAACAAGGGTGGCAGAAGAAAAAATTGAGAAGTCGCTCTTTGAATGCAAACAATGGTGCAATTTAGCTGAAAAAATAAACACCCTCTAAATTCTAGACTTGAAATATTTTGTATCTATCTAACATTTTTGGGAAGTTTTTGCCAAACTTTTTCAGTTTGGATTGCTCTTTGTATCATGAATAACATTGTGGGATAGTTTAGGTTCAAGAAAAACAGCAGACGACAACTATAAACCTCACCTAGAATGAAGGAAAGCTTGACCCTCCTGGTGGCCTGTTCCTGGCGATTGAGTGGGGCTCAAATTTTATATTCAAGGATCCAAATATGATTTCTCACTGAGGCCAAAAGTCTCAGAGAAACAAATATTTAAAAAAAATATGTTTTTATAATTAACAAGCACAATAAAACGTTCCCTATGCTTTTTTGTTTGAGAGAGACCATAAAACTGTTTTAATTTTTGAAAGTAAAGAGAAAATCAGCACTTTGATTAGAAATACCAACTTATACTTGACCAGCTTAATTATTCCTTAGGTTAAATCTACAGATCCCAAAAATATAGTCATTATATATAGCAACATACTTGCACTGTGCCTTAAATTAGTTGTGCAAAGATGGTCTTTTTCTGAAACTACTTTTTTTTTTCTTAGACTTTGAACTTTAATGAGTTCAGTGATGTGAGTCGTATCATCTGATTGATAATTAACAAAAACCAATATGAAAATGCAATAAAGAATGTTGGGACGCTTTGTGTGGACTCAGTCTAAATGTACTTGATATTTCGTCCAGATCCAGACCAAAACCTGAGATCTGGAGAAGTCAGTCTCACAATTAAAAGTATTTCTGTTATTAATAAAATGTGTTGTTAGACCTGTTATTTGACAAACTGAAGCAAGAAAGAGAGAATGGTAATCATCATTATTATATCAGCTTAGTTAGTAATACTCTACACTTTCTTCTCTGCTTCCTCACCTTTATTTCATCTGTTTGAACTCCCATTTAAACACAGACTCACACCTTACACCACGCTAATTGTGAAGACGATGCAATTTTCTGGAACATAAACAAAATCAAAGGGAGCAGTGCTTTCTCCTTTCCTCTGAGTGAGCCTCTTTAATGTGATTCAGTCAATGAATTTGGGTCTTCCTCATCTTCTCGCTCGCTGTAAAACACCACATTGTTTTCTTTTGCCAGGGGGAGCCGTAATGAAAGCTGGTAAAAACAAAATTGCCATTAACCAGATTTCTTTTAAATTGCAGCTCTTCCAAAGATACAGAGCAGTACACAACCTAATAGCTGTACTTTAAATGGCAATCTAATTGCTCACTAAATCATATCCATTTCAAAAGTAAAAGTTTTACTCAGCCTTTTTAGTTCCTCCCTTTGTCCCCTACAATATGTGGATGCTTTTTAAAGCTCCCATTGATGGGATCCCTGGTGTTTATATCTCATGTGAATATTCAAAAGCATCAAAGTTCTCAAAATGCTGCATTTGGAATTACACTGTCCCAAACACTGCAATCAGAAGATGTGTCACAAATGGAAGATTTGATGACACAAGTGGACCCCCTGTACTTTTATGTTGAATACATTACAGCTGTTGTTAAATGAGAGCAATGAATGCCCACTCATTCCCCCAGCATCACAGCATCCAGTATGGAAAACAGCAATTCAACTCCATTACTTTTTTAATGACAACTCTGTGAGCAGAACACCAAGCCTTCCCAAAACACCAAAACATGTCTCCACCCTAAAATAAACCAAAATGCAACACTTATTTCATATTTACATCTTGACCTTCGCAGAGTTACTCCATGATAATCCTGAATGATAAAAGGTTCCCATGCAGAATCCTTAGAAGCAAAGAAATACGGGACCAAGAAGGACATCTAGCCCCCCTTTAAACCCTCCTTATTGGCGAGAAGTGACCCTGGACGTGGAGCTATTGTCTAGGCTCCTTATCATAATGTAGGCTGTGTTGTCTTCTCCATTACACCTCGGCCATTCAATTAGCCCCTATTACCATAGTAATAGAGAGCTGCGTCACTGAGGTCAGGACTGACAAGGGGAGGAGGAGGGCGGTCAGAGGGAGCAAGATGTAGACTGAAAAAAAAGATGTCAGGTACCTGATGCAAGAACAATAACATAATTATAACAAAAAAATGAGAGGCAATAGAAGGTAATGAGTTCCTTGGATATCTTCTGCTTTTGTCTTTAAAAAATTGAGACATGAAAAAGACAAATAAAACAGACACATACAAGGACCTGGGAACAGGTATTTGGATAACCAGCTTTCATTGTTAAAAGGTTGGAAGTCAAAGTCAAAGTTTAACAGAGGAATGTCAGTAATTTTTTTTAACAAAAACAACTGATTCTAATAAAAAAAAATGCAGTTTTACATGTCCCTCTATATTTATTTTGAAATCCGACAGGAAAAAGCTTGATAACATCATTTATGAAATGGCATTTATAATTTCTGTGAAGCAATTGTGGCTAAAATAATTTCCAATGTCACCTTGGAATTTAAATGCACTAGTTTATCAAAGGATATAAAAATTAGGACAGATGGCAAAATTTGATGTGATGACTTTCCAAAATGACAAAAATGACTAACTACAACAGGTGCTAAGTGTTACAGATTACTAATAAAGTGTATCGTACAGCTTATAGGACACTGGGTAGGTTTATTTTCATAGGGGGAAGTAGAGAAAAAAACAAAGCTAAATTAGATAAACCTCTTAAAGTTATTCTCTGATTATTATTGTATTCTGTTAATATTACATTGTAATGGAATGTAGCTGAGCTTTTATCAGGTGTTGCTTGTTCCCTTCAACATTTTATAGCAAAGAGCAACAAATAAAATCTAAAAAAATAACAATAATAATGATGTTGATAATGGGTTACATACTGAGAAAGTGATTTGTAAGATTGTCTGTCTTTTTTTCCACTGCATAACTAAAACCTCTTATCATCATCATCATTTTTCATCTCTTAATCTTCTTCCCACAACTTGTGTTTTGCATAAACTTGTCTCCCCCCAATTTCCTGTTTTCTTTTTATCTTCTGTGATATCCCTGAAAACAGGCCTTTCTTTTTCCTTTGCCTCATTGTCAGTACTCATACCAGGGCACGTGCCAAGTGACCAGTGCTTCCCTCCTGTCTCTGTCTGCATGTTGCCCTGTTGTCGCTGCCACTTTCTGGCACAAAAACCATGTGATGGAGAGAGAGAGAAAGCGAGACAGTGAGAGCAAGCGAGCTTCGGAAAAAAGGCGAGGGGCAAAAGAAGAAAGACGAGGAAACAAGGGAACGCATGCAGATGTAGGACCCATCTCGTTTACAAATATGCAAATGCTGTTGGCTTTGTGATATGCAAATGAGAGATTACAGAGTGCTAATTAGGGTCAAAAGAACTGTTCATGTCAATTAGGGGAGAATGAAAAAACGATCCCTGCTCTCATTGGCCTCCAGCCCCCTATGCCTGCCATGGATATCTTCTGCTTTTGTCTTTAAAAAATTGAGACATGAAAAAGACAAATAAAACAGACACATACAAGGACCTGGGCACAAGTATTTGGATAACCAGCTTTCATTGTTAAAAGGTTGGAAGTCAAAGTCAAAGTCAAAGTTTAACAGAGGAATGTAAGTAATTTTTTTTAACAAAAACAACTGATTCTAATAAAAAAAATGCAGTTTCTTACATGTCCCTCTTTATTTATTTTGAAAAATAATCTCTTACTACTATGGTAATTATTTTAAAAGCCTGGATATTCTGATGGTACTAGCTATCATGATAAATACTAAACATTCAGAAATTAACTGAAATTTACATTACCTAAAAACTTAGAAAGGGGTATTTTTAATATATTTAACCAAGAGAGTTAAAATACAGCAAAAGTTAGGGAGACATTTTTTAAATGTCATTGGAGTTAAAATAAGAAATCAAATACGCTGTTTTTCATAGGTTTTGCTTTGGAAAACCATTTGTACTGCAATATTGGGATTATATATAAAGTAGAAACACAAAGTAGTATAGTACATAATTTTGATGTGACAAGAAACTGAAATGTGTTATGAATTTACATTGCATCCTAATACCCTAAAGTAAAATCGAGTCCAGCACATTTACAATTTTATAAAATCAATCTTCTAAGAAGGAATGGAGGTTTGTCAGAAACAAAGTACAACAAGTATCATAAAAGCCCATGAAGCAACATACCAGACATAATAAAGTTGTGGAGAAGTTTAAAGCAGAGGTAGATTTGGAAATTAACGCATCGTCAGATATACAGGTCAGGAAAACCTGTTAATACAACTCCACATGTAGCCTATATAGTGCAGTTATAATACAGTGATGGGAGAAAAAGCATTGCTGAAGGACTAAAAACCAGAGGGACTAAAAAGCTTGGTCCAGGGCATGTAGGAGACACTGCAAGCGTTGAAGAAGAATCTTTGGTTGTACGAAACGTCAAAAATGGCTTTTGTGGGACAATTTTATTCAGCAGCAACAGGATAGATCACCAAGCCAGATTCTCAATTGTACAACAGTACATCTTTGACTCTGAGTCAGACATAGAAGCAGAAGGAATGAAGTTTCTTGTGTAACCATCAAACAAGTGGCTTTTGAAGAAAACACAAACTTTTTTCCAGCAGCCAATTGTACAGCACATCTTGCAGTAAAACCAGCTGACCAAATGTCCTCAAGCTCTGCTTGGATTGATAGGTGAATGGCTGGTCTTGGCTGGGTGGAGTCTTGCCTTTTGAGACTTAATTGTGAGGTTTTTGAATTGGCCCAGTTTCCATTTTTCATATTAACTTATTGCCCGAAAATGGTTGGGTAATGTTTTTAAATGCTTAAAATGTTTCTAGAAATAGTCCAAACTGAAGAAAATTGTTCCCACAAATTGTTGTCCTAGAAACACTCCAAGGACAACAATATGCAAAAATTGAGTTTTACATTGTAGGTCCCCTTTAAAGAAAAATGTATGTATTTTGTAAAGCAAATAGCTGTCAGCATGGCAATCACAGCAGTCAGAGCATGAATGACAGATTGAAGCAGATATAATTTTTCTGCTTCTACTGTTCCTCTTTCATCCACCTTGTCAATGGGTTTGTCTAGCATTTACTTCAGGAATATTGTTATATTTGCATCCTAATGACCCCTCCAGTGGCCCCCGAGGCCAGGCCCTCTACATTACCCAGAGATCAATTAGGGCCAGAGCTTGGCGTCTGTGCCCCATTATAAACCTCCACCAACTCTATCTCACTGTCACTTCCTTCACTCCTTCTCCCACGTGTCCTCCACCTGCACCTCCACCTTCTCACATCTCTTATCAACTGAAGTTTACACGTGCATAGGCACACCCTCATACAATCTGCTCACACATATTCAAGCTTCTGCATAAGTCCTGTTACTCTTTCTGAGCCTCAGTGGAGAGGGGAAGGATGGGCAGAATCAGTCCACGGAGTTTTTGCTCTGTGTGATTCTTTTTCAGTCTTGTTGAAGAGTAAAGCCACACTAAAACCAGATTCTGAAGCATGCATGCTTTTGACACAGCCGGTGTTATAAAGCTCATATGGCTGCCAATCACACTGACGTAAAAGCACAGCGATTCTGCTGGGGGATGAAGAACTTGGCTCGGTATATACAAGAATGCCATGCCCCTTGATTCTCTTTCCATGCACTTGTTGCATGAGAGCTTTGGCAAAGACAGAGCCATGTGTCCTAAAATCCTCATTGCACTACTCCATCACGTGACACAGTAAGACAACTTTCTGTATTTAGAAAATAGAAATAAATAAACCAAATGCAACAGTCAACATTTTATATTTTTTAGTATATTTTTTTTCTTTAGAGGAAACAAGGACATAGGTTACAGAAAAGAGTCCATGTCAGTTTAATGAAACGCTGCCCATGGGATGAGGAACAATGTGTAAAGGTTTGAACTGATGCCGAAAGGTAAAACTGATGTAGTAATGTGGTTAGTGGCAAGTAATGACACCAAGAGAGGGTTGTTTGAAGTGTTGGAATCCTTCTAGAAGTCATGATACCTCTACTGTCCTTTAGCTCCTCGTTTCAATAAAATTCCCTCAGATTTTAATTCTCAGACAGAAATACAAAAAGGCTCCCTAAAGTCTGAACGACTTGGAAAGTCTGAGATCTCCATGGAGTATATGTTTTGTAAAAATGATCTGAACACAAGAATAGTCTTGATGAGTCCCACGAGAGCTGTTTATTTATTTGTTTGTGAAACATGAGGCAGAATTAAAGCAAAACTTAAAATGCTTTAAAAAAAACAACATGCTTTTAAAAACATGCTGCAGGAATTTCAGTTTTTGGATTTTGGTTGATAAGAGTGACATGAATCAAAATTGAGAACATAAAAGAAGCAAACAGAAAGGGAGAAATATAATGAGGGTGTTCAAAGAAACTAGACACAGGTGGAGACTATTTCACCAGACTGATAGCAGCTGAGTGAGAAAACCTCAGAAATGAGATGATGAGAATCAATTGAAATGAATGGCAGTACAGAAACTCACAGAGTTCAGAAGGTAGAATACTGGGCCGGAGCAATACAGAATACACATTACAATGACTTACAAAACAAGATGAAAGGAGGCAAAGAAACTTCTAAAAAGTGTGTCAGAAAACAGGAAGCAAAATGAAAACAGAGAAGAAAGAACCAGACGAAGCAAAATACAGCAGGAGATAACTAAACATAAGAAAATTTGGTAACTAAAGACCAAAACTCCATAAAACTGCCAAAACATGATATAAAGGGAAAACAAAGAGAGACACTTCATGACAATATCTCCTACAATTTCAAAAAAGATTTAGCCTAAATGTTGTATTTTGGAGAAAGACAAACACCTTAATCATGCTTAGGTAGTTTAGATAGCACAGATAGCTCAGCTGTGTACATAAAAAACACAGCCGAGTTCATCAATGCACATATTTTTAATTTAATTTAATCAACTGAGAAGTAAACGTTTCCCATGTAAAAAAAAATGGACAAAATGTTATTTGGTTGTCCTACTATTTATCCACACTGTTAATTCAGCCCATCGTTTGAGGACAGTGTGGGCATAGACATGTAAATGAATAAAGTGTATTTTCCAAAGACAGCTGTATGTTTGTATCTCATCCTGCCCCCAACATAACACCATTTGACTTTTAGCACTGACATATCAGGCCCTCTAACACAATGCAGGATTCTGATCATCATCTATTGGCCCCCACCATGGGCCCCTCATCTTGAAATCGAGGTGGCGGAAGATGCAAGCCCCTGGACGCTGGGGAGTTGACCCCTGCCACATGCCCTCTCATCTCTGCTCAGAGAGCCTCTACCCACCACTCGGTAGCTGTCAATCAAAGGCCACAGATGGAGAGTGCAGAGAAAGATGTGAGAAAAGAAGGGGCCATGTGTAAGCTTTGTATTTAGAGGCAGAATGAACTAGAATCACACCAGTCCCACTGGATACCACACAAATCTAAAGAGAGTTGGATGATTAAACATTATTTTGCATAGCCTAAAAAATAATAAAATAATCCAGGTTCTAAAATAATATGATGAAAACACTGACAGAAGATTTTTTTTTTGTTTTACCATCAACACATTAGAAAACCTTGTGGAATTACTGAGCTGCATGCAGCTATTAGGCAACATTCACCATGTGACAAATATTTTATACTGATGCTGCAAATTCTAACTTAGGGAAGTAAGTTTGCGTCAATTGTGCACATCCTGTTCAGTGAGTAGCAGCACACCAAGCTGCTGTTGAACCATTTGAGGCAAAAAAAAAACCAAGAGGATTTTTTTTATTATTCATAAAATAATGATTTCTACATACATTATCAAATATATTTTATTGTTAAAAACAAATCCCTTCATAATGAAATTGTGTGTTTTTGATATTATGATAACAGTAATTATTACTAATAAAAAATCAGCTCCACTGAGGGGGCCCCTTAGTGGCCCTGGGGCCCAAAGCGGCTGCTTAGTTTGCTTTGCCTTGTGCTGGCCCGCTGAAGTGGCTATTAAACAAATCATGGAAAGGTGCCAGTAGGACCTAAAAATACCGGCATCTGAATAGCATGAGACCTGAAGTCAATCTGCAAGTGATTGGGCTTTGGGGAATTCTGATCACTACCATTGATTACTGCCTCCTAAGTCAATTAAATCAATGAGACATCTTTAGGCCTGCTTAGCCATGTGTCAACTGTCACACTACACTGTCCCCTCCATTTGTACTCCAGCACATGTTCCCACAGCACAGATGGAAAGCTATAAAGCCCATTACAGCCCACAGAACAACTACCTGAGACTGAAGAACAAACTTGGCATAAATAATTCCAATAAACTTGTTTAAAATAGAGGGAAAATTATTTGCTCTAAACAATTTCAGGCTTATTAGCCTTACATTTCAAGTGTGATATTTCAGAATTAGTGAAACCCAATTAATAATGTGCCATGCAACATTAACTTTTGCTTAAGATTGTCAAGTATGAATTTGTTGCTATTGCATCATCTTGTTTCTAATGTGTAGGACACATCAAGGTGAGAAGTGAACTGGAAACAAATGAAAATGGTTGACTTTATTGTTCAGTCTTGATTTTAATGTTTATTAACATGCACATTTCATTAAAAAACTAAACAGAAAAATGTTATTGTTGTCTTACCTTTGCTTATAAATGCAGTCCATGCACTGCTCATTCTGCACAAAAATATCAGTTCATCCAAAGCCAAGTCTATCCTCGACATCACAAACGTTTTTAGTGCAAACTGGTTTTGAATATGAGAGGCTGACAGCTTATGTTTGGTGAGGCTTCTTTGCTAATTTTTTAAGTCACAAAATCTCATACAATTCCACACAATGTCACAAATTGAGAAAAGAATGCAAGAAAAGCAGAAAAGGCTGTCTCTAGCAGGACCTCCACAAAGCCTGTCTTTTCTTGTATACCACTCTGTTTGAAAAGAGCGAGTACCCTTCTGTCTCGAAGCAAACCTTTCAGCTGGTCTTCCTTTTGTTATTACTTCCTGCTTCGATTGAAAATCCAGTTTGGAAAACTGTTTAAGTGTAGAAATGTAGTCATCCATGTTAATGTCGGAAAAGAGGAGAAAACAATAAATATATAGCTGTACTTGACTTATTTACTGCATGGCTAGCTTGCTGTCACTTACTCTGCAGTTGTGGTTTTGTGGAGTCGCAAAACCAATGTCTGGGATCATGAGCGCCCCCTTCCAATTAGGCAAGAAAACTGCCTGCCTCACCTCAAATCTGTTCTGTGTGTGTAACGAAACACGTTACACACACAGTTGGTGACAGAAAACACTGTACATTATATAAATGAGCTAGATTACTGAAAATCAGTTCCTATATAAAATGTTTTTTAACCATTTTATTCCCGAAGTAACAGACAGGAGGAACATGCTCCCATCAAATGGCAGCCAGCACAGTTAGTGAGAGGTTGCGCAATCCAAGGTGAGGCTCACCTCGCTGCTGCTTCACCAGCGTCGCTTCCGAGCATTTAGATGGGAAATTGTGAAAATTCAACGATTTTGAAGAAAAAGTAATCAAAATTGGTTAAGCTAAAGGGAAAATACTTCATAGTGCAAACCACAGGGTGAAAATAGCAATATAAATGATGTTATCATTATATAAAATTTTTCCATGATGACAGGTGAGACTCTGTATACCTACTTGTCTGGGAGACACTCATAATGTATACAAAACAAAACTCTAGCATAATGCTGTTAGGTTTTTTTATGCTTTTCAAAGCATAAAATTCATTTCAAATTCTTCCAAAAAAACACAAGCTACTGTGTTAATTATGATATTTATGGCAGTCATGTTAACGGTTGATGAACTGGTGCTGTGATGAGTTTCCAAAATGCTGACCTCTTGCCAAAGCTGGAGTGCTGTTAGGACCTCTGCTTCCTTTCAGTCTTCCAATATGCACCAACTCATAAGTACATCAGTATCTACTTCCTGCTAACACCAGCCTAGGACCATGGGGGACCAAACCCCCCTATCCAGTCCACTCTCTTCCCCTCTCCCCTCCCACTGACCCCTTCAACGAATGACTATTGTTTACTTTCACTCTCCTCCACGGCTCTGCTGGTCCAATGGAGGGGGGCAACCGAATTGTTACATTATTGTCTGGTCCTCCCTTGTACCCCCCGCCACTGTCGACCCAACCTGACCCCATTCATAGTACTCAAAAGCACCATCTGTATCACCCAACAGTCAGGGAGTGAGCGGCAGGGTGAGAGAGGCAAGAAGAGGAAAGAAAACAAGGCGGGGAAAAGGAGATGACAGCCAAGGAGGGAGGAAAGGAAAGGGAAAGAGAGAGAGAGGGAGAGAGAGAGAGAGAGAGGCATCTGCTTGGTTGTTGAGCTGTCTGTCGGAAAGTATCTGTCAAATAGTTTTCGCAGTGTGAAGGCTTCCCCACTGCTTGCCTTTTTCAGACATTGTGCTTATTGATTTTTTTTCACAGCTTACGTCAATTTCTACTTTCCTCAATCTTCTAATCTCATATGTTTTTCTTTTTTCCCAGTCCATGTATTTTCTCCTGTAAAGTTTTCTCAGACAATCCTAAATCACAGTTCCCCTAACCCGCTTTCCTGCTTCCCTCCATCCAACCTTCCCTGCATCTCCTCCTCCATGTACATCCTTCATCTTACTGTGGCGTTGTACGAGCATTCCAGGGTCTCTTGTGTGGCTGCATGTGCGAGGAAGGCGGATTTTTCCCATGGGGCCGCAGGTGAAAACTGGGACTCACTCTGTCCACCAAGGGACGCCATCTGTCCCTGTCCCTGCACTTGCTGGAGGCAAGCCCTGTCACCCCTCCTCCTGTCCCCTCCATCCATCCGTCCCTCCCTCTGTCCATCCACTTCCCATCCCCTCATTGCATTGGTCCACGGTTCTGAATCACCAGGAATGTACCCCCACCGTGCCCCTCTACAACCCCCATCACCTTTCTCCTTTCTTCCTTCCCATTCTTCCCTCTGTCCCGTCACTAATTTATTTCTGATCCCACTCCCTAAACCCCCCTTTTTTCCCTCCCACTCTGCCGCCTTTCGTCTCGCCTCCACCCATCTCTCTCTATCTCTAATCAATCATCCATATATGACACCAGTGGCAAAATTATTAAATTATCATAAATTTGTGATGAGCCCAATGAGAACATGGATACAGTTTTAATTGCCAGCCTATGACCTCTAATTATGCGTATCAGTGTATTAGTTATGTGTTTGGAGAGAATGAATTCAACTGAGCTTGTCATTTTCCAGTAGATGAGGCAATAATGTGTACACAAAGGATGAAGTATATTTAACAAATTGCCATGCATTAGTATAATGACATGCTAACTTTGACACAAACGCTAACATAATAAAAAAAAAAGTTAAATCTGAAGATTTATATTAAACTAACTAGAAAAACAATGAAGGATATATTATATGGTTCCAATTTGAATAAAACAATATGTAGTGCAATTAAAGGTGATAGAAATTTTATGTTTATAACCCAAAATACTGCAGTGCTTAGTTTTTTTCAAGACTAGTTTTGTATTATATAAACATGGATGGATGGATGGACGGATGGATGGATGGAAGAACGGATGGACATAGACAAGGTCTGATCAGAAGTATGAAATAAAAATCTTTTACAGTTCTGTGATTTGTTTTTTCATTACTTTTTCAGACCTACCTGAATGAAACCCCTTACTTTTCCAGACTGCAAAGGATCAAGAACACAGTTTTTTACACTGGCAGCATGGAAACCTTAGTCAGATTGTGTCTGTAGATGGGCGCAGCTGTCTCTGTGCATGAACCCATCTTAGCTCTGGTTGTGTTGCGATGCCCAACGGTCATATGAGTGCATGATGACAGCACACTTTCACGTGGGAACCTGGTTGAGACACACAGACAAACAAGCACAGGGGCAGCTAAGTGTAAAACCTCCAAACTGTCACAGAGAGGGTGAGAGAATGAGTGGCTGAACACCCCCAGTCCCCCACACCCTCACTCCTGTTCACCATTTCTTCTCACCCTCACACTTCCACCCCTTCAATCTCCCACCCCACCATTGACCTTCCTGGCTCACGCACCACTTCAGTCCCAACACTGCACCTCCCACTCTGCCCCAAAATGTCCAGACATCCACACATTTGTCGTTGTCCCCCCCCCCGACGGGGTGTGTGTGTGTGGGGGACACACACACACCCCAACTCACCCACCCAAATGCAGACATACACCTCCACGCCTCCTGTCAATCAGTGAAGAAAAGTGTCACAGACAAGTTTGGAAAGATATTGAAGGTTAAAATGGAGCAAAAGTTGCTTTATTACACCACAGTGGATTTAAGTTTGACAAGGAGTGAATAAAAAGTTAAAAAAGCAAATAAGACATAAGAGAGGGGGATATAAAAAGCTAAAATGTCTCCATTTTCTCACTGGACAGCTACAACAAAGAACCATGCAGGACACTGCACTGGGGTGGCAGTTTTTTCCTGAGTCTTCCTTCAGACCCTACCCCCAAAACCCACTGAGGTCACTCCTTCACTGACCCCGCCTCAATTGTTCCCCATCACTCTGTCAGCTCTGATTGTTGCTGACTGGTTAATAGCTGAAAACCAAAATAGAAGGGGGTATAAGTGGAAAAAACAAACTGAAAAAAAAAGAGAAGGGTGAGGGTGAGGATTTTGGGAAAAAGCATGGTAAAGTTAGAAGACGCCCTGTTGTCTCTTTTTTCTCTTAGATAACAGGCCATTTGACCCAAATAAACAATGTGAGCACCTAAAAAAGTGGCAGGAGGAGGAGGAGGGTACAGAGAGTTTGCATTTGGAGATGTTGTGGGTATGGCGATACAGCACCTCCTTAACAGCAAAGATATAGATCTAAGACTGAACCATGATGGGGAGGGAAAGATGACTGAAAGAGAAGATTGGTACTGGTGATGACAACTGAACCCTCATTTGATATATTTATATGATTTTAATAATATATTTGAGCACACGAAAAGTTTTTTTTAATATGGACCAATGACACACCTCTGTCTAAGTTCTTTTAATAACCTTGTTGATGTTTAGTTCAAAATCTCTCATATTCTTTTGCATTTGCCCACCTGCAGAAAACAGCAGAGATTTCTCAAGCAAACTGACCGTCCCATTCATTATTTCAAATAACATTATGAATATATGCCCTCCCCGTTTTCAAAGTGGGGAATTCATTGACTGTACTTACTTGTCCAGATCATTTCTCAAATTACACTAAGATCTGGAGAATTTGGAGATAAGCTAACTCCTCATGCTTATTGATATGCTCTATAAACCGTTTCTGAGCAAATTTTGCTTTATGGCAAACACATTGCACTGGCAGCTAGAGTACTGAAAGGCCCACGGCCATCAAGGAATACTGTTTCCATCAAAAGGTGTGTGATCTGCAACAATGCTTTACACTTGCTTATTTTTCATGCTTTAAAAAAAACATCAGTTTTGAGGACAAAAGCTTCATTTGCTGGCTATTACAACCTAATAATTAGTGTCATCGGTCAAAATGCTATCACTGGTATCTACAAAATTTTCTTTAACTGGCATTGGTATTATTTTAACACTGATTCAGTGAGTGATTTTACTCAAAGTAAACCTTCTGATTCTTCACCCTAAGCTTTGAGCTGATGTAGACAGAGCACAAGAGTATCAAGTACAAGACAAACATGATTTACCCCAATAGCCCATAAAAACACATTGCACTGGCAGCTAGTGCATCACAGGTAACAGATTTCCTTGACACTAACCCTAATGGTCTCACTATCTGACTTAGATAAGTGTTTAAAGACTTGGCGGAGATTAATTATGCATGCATACCCATTCCCTCTGTTTCATTCCAATCAAACAGCTAAATAAACCAAGGTCCGGATGGACCTTTTGCTCTAATTGGACAAATGGCTTGCTTAATTGATCATTGATTGATGATCAATAAGGAACACGTGTTTGTGTACTTTACAAGGCAAGTGATTGAAAGCTAGCTATAAAATCAGCCAGATAGTTTGACAGATGCCAAGGGCTTTTCATCACTTGACTCTAGCTTTAAAAACAAGCACTGCATAGGAAAACAGGGAGACACCACAGGGCTGTCTTCTTCCTATCTGAGCTCAAGTTGGATATTTGAGTCTTCAAACAGTGAACCCCACAACAGCACAGCAAAAATACATTTAATTCAAATACAAGTAGTAGACTGTTCAACCACTTTCTCCAACAGGTCATCAGTTAGTCTCATCCAGTATGTGTGAGGCATACACACAGGGGTATCTTTCACAAAATAGCACATTCTCCTTATATCATTCACAGTCTATTCCTTCACTCTCTTCAATTTAGTGGATCTTACAGATTTTCTATAAGATTTAGTTGGTTTTTTTGTTTGTTTTTTTTCACTTTCATATTCTTTGCTTCATGCCAGATTCACTTGGATGTGGCTGGTTGGTGAAAAGCACTGTCTTTGTCTGATACATTCATATTTATGCCACAGGAACCTGTCATGAATTATTAATTAAAGCTTCCTAAACACTGACTAACTAGTACAAATTAAAAATATACTTCACTTATATGTGTTGTGTAGATGAGAGTTTTATGAGATTCAGTAAGTGCAGCAACAATGTTCTCTCAATGTGTGCTGTCAAATGTCTAATGAAAGGTGGATGGTGGAAGAGATGAAGGTAATTTTAAGATCTGTTCTCATTTTTCTCCCATCTCCTATACTCTGGATGTGTATCTCTTATCAGTCAAGACACCTGTTTAAAAGCAGGCAGGTGTGTCTATGGACACAGAGAAGGGGTAATCTCAGTGATCATCCTGTCCCAACAGAATAGGGGGACATCACTTTGGCTCCCCTTTGATATGCCGCTCATATATTCTCTTGAAAGGACCGACAGAGAGACGTGGAGACATGGAGGAAGAGGAGATACTTCACCAAGCCATCGGTTGGCCTTAGTCCACAGCTTCAGGTACCCATCTTTGCTCTGTTTCTGCGCCAGCTCTATTAAATATGAAACGCTAAAACAAAAGGAGAGAGAGTGAAAAGGGAGGGAGTGGAGGCCACAAAGGGCACCACTCAATGCCTTTGAAGAGGCACTGAGGCGAAGGGTGTCGTGAGCACAAATGTACACACCTTGCACAAACGTGTACACACCAACCCCCCTTAATGATGCGGGTTGCTGGGATAGCAAACATGTACATTTGCATTTTGTGTTTTTAGATCACTTCTTAGAGCTATATCACAAAAGGGAAATCAAGAGATGAAATTAAATGTAAAAACCTTCTTTAGCAGATGATAATACACGCATGCATCTATTTGGAGGGGTGTACATGTTTTGTGGGATATTAAAACAGATAAGATTAAACGGTCTTTAAATTTTTTATTAGATGTGAAATCCAAAGCAGATAATTTCCATGGTAGTAATTGAGGAGATTAACAAAATCTACTTATGTATTTGTCCTCTCACAGATTACTTCTCTTTTTGCTTTAAACACTGTTGATATATGTTTTTGGTAAGTGAGTAAATCTATTAAATAAACAAAAGAAAAAATGCTTCCCCACAGTAAACAAAAAGTCTATTTATTGTGAAATATCCTGCTTTTAAATAAGTTTACTATTGCAGGTATTAGCATGACAAATTAAATTGATCTTTGGTTCGTTTTCTTAAATTTTATGTCTCCAATCACATAAACTTTAAGAGCCTATCTTTGGGAAACAATCAGCAATGTGCTCTTCCTGACATTTAGCTACTAAGCAAGCTCAAACAAATCACAGAGTATTGATATTATCCACCGTGCACCATTTATAATGACAGCTGCTGGTCACCTCAAATGTCCGGTCGAAATACCAGCACAGTCATGTTGTGTTTTGGCTGAGTTGATTTTGAAAAAGCAATTACGGACTTTACGAGGAGCTTAGATATTTTGTAAGCCAGGTGATAATGCAAATTAGTCAGGTCCTACTTCAACATATATCAAAGGCTGTGCAAAACCATTTTTACTGCTTAAACTTTTCTACATTTTGTTGTCTAATAACCACAAAGTTGAATGTACTTTTTGTTCATTTCATCTTTGAAAAATATCATACACTAGAAAGAAAATGACTGTTTTTAGTTAAATAAAATTGCATGTTCTTATATATGTGAAATGTCTACTATAAGAGTGTAGGTACACGGCAAGAAGACCAGGGTTTCTGTTGAACCTTTAGCACTCAACAAAAGGGTTTCATATATAGACCTGAATTTTGTGTCTTGGCCAGACAACACAGTTGCATAAATTGCAGTTTCATGAAAGCAGTAAAAGGCAAGGCATCAAGTCTATATGTCTTATTTGCTTAATCCTACCTAAGACATGTAAATTCAGTGTGTCATAAATCACTGTCATGGATTTGGATGCAAAAACCTAAATATCATGGCGAATGCAAGTGTTATTTGATGGTTTATTTGAATGGAAAATTAAGGCAGTGATCATCTTCTATTTGCATTTTTAATAAGTTGATGGTACCATGAGGATCCCAATGAAGGTTAGAGGCAAGTAGGCAGAGCTGATGCATGAAAAATCATTTAATTAAAAGAAAAAAGATCATAGTGTTAAATGAATTCTAAAACAAAAGGCAAATAAGAGAAAACCCAATAAGACAAGGAGGCCCATGTGACAGCTTGCTTAAAAATAGTAGTGTAACAGGAAATACTGACAAACAGTGACCGAAACTAAAGAATATAATACTGGGGAGACCAATTATTGGAGTGAGAAAAACTGGGCGGTAACAGCTGTGAACGGAAGCACTGAGAGAGACAAACAGAGAAAAGCTGACAAGAGGTAATGGTTCAACAAATATAAAATGGCTTGTACTTGCATAGCACTTTATCAAGTCCAGAACACCTCAAAGTGCTTCATACTACATTCAGTCATTCACCCATTCATACACACTTTCACGCATTTTTGGTGGCAAGCTACATGTGTTGTAGCCATAACTATCATGGGGCAGTCTGGCTGCTATGTACCATCACCACCTGGTCCTCTGACCACCATTCTCATTACAGAGATATAGAGATACTCACACCACAGCGATGTGTAAATAGCGGCATATATTTGAAAGTATAAAGCATAAAAATTAAGTTTAAAACCTCATGAAATACTGGATGGTTGGGCACCCTATGATGATATTTTTACTTTAGTTTTTATGACCAATATATGGTCATAGTAAGAAAATGTTGGAAAACAACTTGACTGAATTGAATTGTATATGAACAGAGCTGAACTACACTTTGTATTTAACTTGCCTTGAGATCACTTTTGATGTGAAATAAAGTTCTAAGACTTTACAACTTCAGAAGTGAAGTCTTAAAAGTAGTCAAACAAAAAATAGTTTGGCTACTTTTACATTTAAAAAAAAATGTATCTTCATTACTCCTATCATTCAAATTATTATTTTTGATGGGGAGGAGCAGTGGCTCTACTTTAAACTTCACCCAAATGACTAAGCTTCACACCCTTTTTTTACCTTCTCAATGGATTGCTAAATTCAGGGCTTCACTTTTTGTTTCAACTGTGTCTTCACTTTGACAGGCTACAGCTATGGACATATTACACCAAACAATGTCCCAATGTTTTTGTGAGTGATAGCCAGCTAAATCTCTTTATATGTTACAGAGAGTAAGCTGTATAACTGACTCTGATCCAAATTGTTTTATGCTCGGCTTAAAAAAACCAGCAGAATCACCACATTATGGAGAAATCAAAAATCTGAAACAGACAGAAATCTTTATTCCTTCAACAAACCTTTCTGCCTCACTTCTTATGGTTGTAATTTGCATTAAGCATAGGTTGAAGAGTGACCAAATCGTTGCTTTAAAAGGAAGGGACGCTTCAAATTATTCTTTAGTCAATCATAGTTAATTCCTGGAAAAATAACATTCTATGGTCCTTCTTTTTCAAGAAGGTGTCACAGGCAAAGGATACTGCTCCTAGAAAGCCTGCTGCTAAATCAACCATCCATTAATTCCTAAAGAACTTCAAGGAGAGAGGCATTGGTTGCTATAAGTTGCTGATTTGTCCCATTTATGAAAAAATATGGAAAGAAAACTCATCTTGGAAAAAAACAAATAAATTTTCACAGGAAATTATTTAGATATTTTTTGCTTAAATACAACCTTCAAAACTGATATCTCCACTAATTTACAACAAATGTACAAATATCACAATTTCATATGATGAATCCCCAGATGTGGACTTTCTGATAAGACCATGCAGATAAGAATGTCACCTTGGGTTCTCGGTAAGAACAATGACCACTGTTCACAATTTCATCATCCTTGCATTGGTCTGTGATCAGGACTGTAATAACCCCATATTCATCTTCAGATTTTTTGTATATGCTTATACATGTGTGTGAGAGTCTGATTTATAAGCACACAGAGTGTTATCTGCATCCTTGCATAATGTCTGTGGAACTGAACGTGCATGTGTGCGCGAGCAGCAAGCCTGATGTATCTTTTAGCTGCAGATAGATAAACAGTGGAGACAAACATACGCTGCATCAGTTTAATGACCCATCCCTGTAGAGTCCCTCTACATTCAATTAGCGGGAAGATAATTAATCGGGCCAAGTCTCTTGCTGCTGAGTTGGCTGGCGGACTGGCAGCGGGAAGCCAGGTGGTCTAACTGGAAAAGCAGACCGTGTATGAAATGGTATATGTGTGTGAGAGAGATACAGTGTTTATGTTGTTCAAAGGCATAAGAATGCAGAAAGAAACCACCACAGAAAGATAAATGAATAGTCCCTAAATCTAACTGCAAGGACAGTTTGAAAAAGAAACAGAAGACATAAAGGCTATAAAACATGCAAAGAAATTTGTTTACCTTATTCAGAATTATTCATATCATATTATCATTTTTTTTACTTATAAACACTGACTCTAGTTCAGTTGCTCTTTTTCCTTCAACTCTGCATCTCTTTTTTTCCTCCGTGACCTGTAAGCCTCCAGTGGTCGAATGGTGCCATTACACAAACACCAGTTCACTGTGGGCCTACACAGGCCCCCATCAATCTTCTGCTGACAAAAGAACAAGACTGTGGTAAACACACCACAGGGACTTTAACTATGCCATCAAACACCTGTTCTCTGTCTGAATGTAAACTGAGTAAATACAGAAATCAGCAATGGACACATTGTTGATATTTATATTCAAAACCACATCAGCTATTTTGTAATAACAGGACAAATACATTAAAGCTATTATCTTATATATATATATATATATATGTATATATGCTGTTCTGTGCATTTGGTTCAAATTCACAAAAATGACATTGTAATCATATGAACTGCTCACAAAAGATGTGAATCTTTTGACACTTTTGTACATTCTGCAGCTTTTGAGTTACATTTAAGCTACAAGGGTTCAACCCTAAGTGTTTAAAAATTTGACTCTGATGACTCCCAACACCAAGTGGATGCAGAAGCTCTGCAAATAGTAAAACTAACATTCGATTTAGAATTGTTCTAACTAATATCTGTGCATATTCGCCACTGGTAAAATTAGAAAATGCAATATTCTGTTTCTATTACCTTTATATCAGCCTGGTAAAAACAAAAAACAAAAAAACAGTCCCTTGTTTTGTGCTTTGCACAGAGGGTCTGAAGTCTCAGCTACTGAGAAACAATTGCTTACTGGAGGCATGTAGATTTTAACTTTTACTCAAAGCACCTTCAAAAGAGGAATTAGACAAACAACTTGATAAAAAACATGAACAAGAGGAATTTATATTGACATAGTGTAAATAATAATGCAATGTCATTAGATGTATTAGGAAGATTGCAGGAATTTAATTTTAATGAAATATTTTTGTTTAGCTTTCAATCAACATCATATAATATTTACAGTATTAGATAGATTTATTGAAATAATTTTCAGTGCCCTTAAAATCAAATGTGTGCACTGTAACTTAATTTGGAAACAAATATTGAATGATTTTTCACTGACTTAAGATAGCAACTCTCACATACATTCTTATTGTATTCAAACTACGCCATACTGATTGTTAATTTTGGTCAAACTAATACTGCTTCACTCATATTTACATCTACAATGAAGTCAAACTAATTCCTTTATTTTTACCAAATTCTGCTACCCTTACGTAGTAGGAGTCATCCTAGTTTGGTTAATACTTAGCAAGAACAAAGACTTTACATCAAATAATGTTCGTTTTAGTCTAACTAATCTTAGTTAATTGAAAATATCTGAAACAAAAATTATGTTTTTTAGCTGCCCTTGAATTTGTGACACACAAAAACCATCTTCCTTTTCTGCATACTCTTCTTTCCCCCTCTTTTCTTTCCCAGCTTGTTATGCAGATTCCCAGATTTGCCTCCTTCAACATTCATACAAACACACACACAGTAACACACAGACATACAGTTCTGTCTCTGACTCCCTAGGGGAACCAGGGAAGGGCAAAGCGAAGATGGAAATGAATTCAGCCATGTTGCAAGTGGCAACGCAAATCTGCATCTGTAATTACCCCCAGAAACACACAAGGAGCTTTCTTTCCTTTCCTTGCTCCTGCTCTCTATTTCTTCTGCCCTCCCTCTCCCTTTCTTCCCACCACGACTCCATCCCTCTCCTCTGTATGTACCTCTGAACTACCCCCGTTCTCCTCCTTCGGGTCTATCCCACACTCTCTCCGTCTCAAAGGCTTCTTAAGTGATGCTTGGTGGGCCAATTAAGGTGAGTAGGAGTACGGGGCGGCGTGGGCGTGCGTGTGTGTGTGTGCTCATGCATGCAAGAGTGTGTTTATTAATTCACCAAAACACCTTGCACAGTCTGCCTATGTCCACATGGTCTGTATTTGTGTCTGTCTTTCTGCACACATGTGAGCGCCTGTTCATGTGTGGTGTCATCTCTTTGTGTCTGAGTCGGGGCATACTCATGTGTTTACTGTGTAGGTGTCCCCTCAGGCCAAACCTTGAATCTGTTGGATCTCTAATGGGACAAAGGCCCAAATAATAAACAAATTCAAAAACAAATTCTTCATCCTGTCACAGCACAAATAATGTATAACTTAATAAAAACATGGCACAACTGTTATCACTAATAACCTTTATGACAGTCAAGAAATAATGATAAATATTTACTCTATTGTTATCAAGTATTGTCTAAATTAATTAACACTGAAAGTGCAGGAGGAAAGGTTAATAAAATTTGCCAGAAACACTTATGGCGCATAAATAAAGTTGTCCAATCTGTCATTTCTTGTAGTTATTAATACAATCATGCCCGCCCAATTCAACGACTTTGTTAACTAGTCAAGCAGAGCTTTGTTCAAAAACAAGAAAAATGATTACCCCATACTTTATCTCTGATTTCTGATCTTAACTAACAATGTACAAAAAGTCGAATAGTCACAGGAATTCAGTTTTTACTCCTAGTCAACTGGAAATCAGGTTTCATCATGATCTTTCGAAGGGCCTGCATGCTGAAACAAGTAGTCTCTCCAAGCTGCTCATCAAGTTTTGTTGGTTATAATAATAGGTGGAATTAACCCAAAAAAAATAATACCCACTGCACATCACCTTGAACACACCACTCCTATCAAGAACTTTGAGCAGTTCTTGATAGGAAAATACTTGAAACTGAGGTGGCAGTTCACATTCCAGAACTAGAACAGCAAAACAAAAAAACAGGACTACAATTTAATGATTTTGTGTTCAAAATCCATAGCTAAATCTTACTGAGAATCTCTGACAAGACTTGAAACTGACAAACAAGAACACTAACACAAAAGCTGTCTCTGTAGGAAAGGTTAGGATAGTTAAAGAGGACACACAAAAGTGCTTAGAAAGGAGCAGGTGAGACTAAAGGGTGGAGTGACTCAGGAGGGAAAACTATATGGAATAGGTAGATGGATGCAACAGAAAAGCTGAGTTTGTGCCTAAGTTGAAGGGTTCAGGCAGCAAAGGAGCCAATTAAAGGGGGGACAGGACACACAGGTGCTGAGTTTATGAGCCCCTTTACAGCTGGCCAATTTTAGTGCTGGTGACCTCTATGGGTTAACATGCAGCTTCACCATCATTTCCATGCCAAGTTCACATTTACTAATGTTACAAAGTGTGCATACCTCATCATGCACTGGTTTCTGTGTAAGAAATGTATTTTAAACAAAGCTCAAATATTACAAAGTACAAATACAGTGGGCCCAAAGTATAAAAAATAGAATTCATTATTTTAGGTGAGAAAATGCAGCTAAAGCAATGTGAATAATTTAATAAAGTAAATATAAATATTTTCCTTTGTAAAATGTAATCAAATGTTTAGATCCAGTAAAAAAAAATCTGCATTTTAAAACTCATACAATTCCCAAAGAAAATTGACCTAAATTGGCCTTTAACCACTAAAACGACATTTTTTCTTATTTAAAAAACAAAACTCTGTGTGACTGCTCATGAGGCTCATAGAGTGTAAACGGCAAGTGCAAATTAGTCTGTGTGTGCGTCAGTGAAAGTGCGTATGTGAACACTGTCGAGGCTGTGTGATATGGGGGGGTAAAAAAAGAGATCTGAATAATGCATGAGTCTTTTGGTCAATGCATTGTGATTTGCTTTAAGAAGGCCTTCTCTCAGCCATTATAAGATTAAACCTAACCTCGGTTTGTTTAGAGTGGCCGGGACATGTGAGAGACCTGTCAACACTGCTGGAACCTCGACTTCACAAAAAACATGCATGTTTATCCCAAAAAAAAATGTCATAAAGGCGTCACACACATGTGCACAAACACATTTAAACACACAGACATGGGAACCGTTCTGGAAGTCAAAAGCTGGGGAAGGACCTGATACACTCTTTAACTCAGTCATCATTATGGAGATAAAAGAATAATAAATACAAACAGACACAAACGCAAATCGTTGCAGAAAGAAAAAAAAAAGAAAAAAGACTAAATGAAAGCAAAAAGATGACACATAGAAGAAGACTTAAAGCCTGCATAGGGCCATACTTTGCGGGCCTTCTATAGCTCAGAAGTAGTTGGTGGTTGACACAATTATCTAACATAATGCACTTTGATGTCCATATTTTTCTTTAAAAAAACACATGCAGATATTTTAATGAAAGGTGGTTTGTTACCTTAAATTTGAAATATTTTACAGTAGACTGTTTTTAATTCTTCAGTGAGAAAGATCATAGCTCTAATATAGAGGCTGGTAAAAACATGTTCCTAAAAAATAAAACAATCTCTATAGCCTCACAGCACTGATTCACATGCATATTACTTTAAAGAGGACCTATTGTGCAAAGTTGTCATTTTGCACATTGTACTTCTATCCGGATCTTTACAGCTTCTAGAAAAAGTCCAAGTCATAAAAAAACTTCACTCTGACACTTTTTTGGCAATAACTAAATGTTTTGTTGGTGTGTGAAAAACAAGAAATTTCAAACATTAAGTCATAATTGAAAGGAATTGCCCTGCTATCTAGCAACCTCAGCTAAGCCCAATCCATCACCTAGCAACCCAAGAGAAGCTCCAGCATATTTGGTCAGCTAGTTTTACCACTGTGTATGCTGTACACTGGCTGCTGGAAACGTGTTTTGTTGTAGACTGCAATAAACAAACAAAATAAAACAACAAACATAAAAAAACAACATGTGTACATACAAATTCTTTCAGTCATGGAGAACTGAGTTGTTTGACCTCATTTTACTTCATAAAGGCAATGTTCTAGCCACGTTACCAAAGAAAATTATAATTCATGTAATGAAGGATTCTTTTGTAAATAACCGACAGAAAGGGAAGATCTGTCATTAATCATTCCAAATGTGCAGATTAAAACTTTTCCACAGCCCTAGCTCAATGCTCAGGAAAAGAGGCAGATGTCAGATTTGGACTGGGGTGTCCTGCCAGTTTCCAAAATCAAGAAAGAAAAATCTCATGAAAAGGGTATGACTCTTCCTGGGATTGTGGGACCTACTATTCAGAAATCCTTGATGGTCTTGCGGGAGGCTCTACTTCTTCTGTTTCCTGGTCTGACTTGCGGTCAAATATGTAAGATCTGTTTGACGCCATTTTTACTTTTTTAAACTGTAAGTTGGGTGTGCAGCCAGGAGCAACTTGCTCGCATAATAATGATGTAGCCCTAAAACAGTTCATTCTGAAAGTCACTCAAAATAGGCAGAGCTGAGCAGGTGAAATCTTGTCACCTGAGAATGATGTTGTGTGAGAAATGTAACAAACATGTTTTGTGTACCCCATGAAACTATCATAGCTGCATTTTAGATTGTACATGCCTTGTTCCAGCTCTGATTCAGAGAATAAATTACAGTGTCTTGTCTTTTAGCAATGTTCCTGCTTGTAACATGGCTCCATAACTTTTTTCTATCCATCATCATGCCTCTTTCTATTTTTCTCCATTCATTACACTCAAGTAGTTCAGTTGTTTCTCCAAATCAATAATCAATTTTCTTCAATATATTTGTCATGGCATTATTTGAGGTCACTGGGCCTCTGATTATGGGACACTGATAATAAATTAATGCAAGAGGCATAGTAAAAGGTCTGCTGATGTGAAAAAAAAAAAAAAACATAAAAATAAGGTTGAAAGTGGGTTGACTCAATATTAATATTTATAAATGCAAACCCAATAGAAACAAGAAAGCTTGTCAAATGATGCAATTCTGGTTACTTAATAATGAATTTTTCTGCAATAAACACTCCAGGAGTTCTGTAATGCAAACATGTTTCCTAAAAGTACAGTAAAATCACTATTGCAGGAAAGTTTCATTAATATGAATTCTAGATGTTTTGACACAATTTTGCGTACTTGCATGGATAAGGACAAATGTCTGATCAGAAAAAAGCTCTAGGAACACGTGTACTAAACTCTTGGGGTTATTTTCACAAACAGTATGCATCCAGTAAAGGAAACCTTTCAATGTGTTTTAACTGAAATAACAACAGATCAAAATCTGCTTCTCATCAGGTCCACCCTTTCCATAAAACACCATAAACCTAAACATTTTACACAAAAATAGAAAAAGCAGACTGAAAGCAAGAGTGAAAAGTAAGTGCATGCAGTTTAATGCCACATTTTAGACTCATTCATTCATTTTCTTGTCTTGCTAGGATGTTACATGACAATGTCCTCCTATGGGATTTCTGTTGTAGACATGACAAAACTTGGGCCTTATAAAACAAACAGAATACTAGCAGAGGAGAGAAATAAGGCAGAGCAAATATGTGGACATAATAAAAAATATCAGTGAATTACAGAATTAAATCTGCAATGACAACATGTGTGATTTAAAAAAAATGCTTTCAAACTTTAACAGTTGAAAAGTAATTTAAGTGTTTTTGTAATTGATCATTACATCTTTGTTACTCAGCTCTAATTTTTATTTGATAGTCTCTGTGTAATATAAAACATTTGAGATTTATTTTAAAACAACTTCTACGGCATACAAATTGGGAATAAATATATGCAAATAAAAATAAAAAGATCATCCACAGATAAAATGCACTTTTGAGGGAACATTGTGATTAAATAAAAATATATCTTGCTGTTTTAAAATCAATAAGCAAGCAGTGGAAGAAATTCTGTTTTTGCAGATTTTGCCAGATTGTAGCACAGACTGAGGCTGTGTACGCACTGAATCTTCTATTTTACAGAGAGTGATAGTGTGAAAATAAACAATACAAAATGCTTTGTTTCAAATGATTTAAAATTGTGAATGAATTGGAATACAGAAATAAGCTCAGTTTCTCATGGCACAATGTGTGGTGATTGGATAAATCAATGTTGGTGTAAGAAATCCAAGCATATTTATTCTTAAAGTAAAGTGACTGTGAAGCATATTACTGAAAACTATAAAAATAAAAACAAATATTTAGTCATTTTTGTTATACGTATTTCAAATAAGAAACACTGCTTTCATTATTTATTTTTTAAAATTTAAAATTTTCTTTCCAATTTACTATTATGTATATATATATTGTATATACACACACACCCACATGCCCACCCCCACATCAGTACATTACAAATCTGGTTTTGAAGCAAAGTGCTCTAACCAAGTTTAGCCGTGTATGTGGAGTTGCAGTAGCAGCAGAAGGTGTTGCAGGCTGAGAGGAGACCGGAGAGACGACAAGCAGAGAGAGATGGGGTATTTTATTATTCACACAAGGCATAATAAACTAGGCACGCTCGGTTAGCAACACTTAAAGACCCTGCGCTGTAGCGGTTAGCCACTAATGCGACAGCAGTGATTTGGACACGTCCTATTAATAGTGCAGGGGGAGGTTTCCATGCATGTTAATGATGGTGTGTATTAGCTATTAATAGAATCAAATGGGAGGTCTATGGATGGGACACTTCTGTGTGAGTGTCAAAGGTAGGACTGTGGGGGGGTGCGCGCATGTGTGTGAGGGGTGGGTAGTGTTCATAAAAATAAATGCAAAATCATTGTTTTGAATCAATTAAAAGTGAGGAGCTCCTGAACGCAAACCAAGACCAGAGAGAAAGTATGTAATATTTGGTGGATTTATTTTGTTTCCACAAAGATTTAAGCACTTATATTTGTAAGTTTTTTTTTCTTTTTTTAATCCTTGTCAATGTGAATTTCTAAGGTTGTAAACAGAGAACAAGTCAGATGGGAGAAAGAGATGGAAAGGTGAAGCAAAATGGAGAAGGGCTGTGCACAAAAACAGAAAGTGCACAGTGAGGTTTTCAAAGGCAGGAAGATGTGGTGTGCTGTAGAGGGAAGTTTGGAGGTGCTGAGCGCTCACTCCTCCTCAGCATGGATATTTAATGACCTGAGACCCCGACGAAGCCCTCAGACTCTTCCCTCTCCCCATCCTCTCCTCCTCCACATCCTTCTGCTTCTCCACCCCCTACATTGCGATGAGAAGAGAAAGCTTCCGATCTTTGCTCAGAGTCAATGTATATGCCAAGAGCTTAGAAGCATCAAGGAGAATATTAGAGAAGAACCCCCTGAACCAAAAAGTCAAAGTCAAGAATGTAGAATTTAATGTATGAACCACTTTCTTTTTTTATCTGACTAGGAGAATAATATAGAATAGAAAATGCATTTTGTTGCCAAATGTGAAAAACTATCTTCAGTGTGGCCGTATCGGAGTTGATTTCTGATTAAAATCAAGAATTTCTCATGGTTTCAGAATCAAAGTATGTGACCGAGTAATAATGGAGTAGAAATTCAATTATTTTGTCTGAGGCTTGTACTGTTCTCTATTTTATTGTTGTCAATCTGAGTGGAAAGTAAAAAAAAATGTAGTTTTTTTTTGTTTGTTTGTTTTCTTGACTAAGTCAGATTTTAAAAAATAGAGTGACTAATGTGTAATTATGTTTTATGGAAGTAGCATTTTTGGTTCTATCTAGAACAAATTAAAAGAAATTTCAAAATAACCAGTGATTTTTATTGGTCAAACATTTCTGTATTAAAAAATTTTTTCAGGCTCTGATGTACTATTTTTATCTTAGAATTCAGATGTCCATTTACTGTAGTTAATAAACTATCATAATTAAAGGAAATTGAGGGTTGAAATCTACATTTTGTACTTAATCTACATGGGTTTCCCTGTGAATTGAGTATCTGAAGTACATGTACTTTCATATATTATAATGTGTTGAATATGACTATAAACACACAAAATCACTTATATATCAAGATAATGTTCAGCTGGTATGCAACTTTCAAGAATAGCAAAACATCATTGGGTTTACAGTTTGTCAATCCACTCGAGTCAAAAGAGAGATGATAAGCTCTATAAGTTTTAAACAGAAATGCATTTCTTCAGCTGGGGTTTAAAGAAAAGCTGAATTCAGAGCTGAGTCATTTCAAAATTTACTATGTTTATGATATATGTGTTTTAAGTAAATTTCCATATGATTTTAGCAAGATTTTACAAATCTGACTGACTTGTAAAAATGTGACATAAACTCACATTTTTTTCACATAAAATGTATTGTCTGATTTACTAGAGAAAACTGTACTTTATTGCCTTTCTCTCCACAGAGCAGCTAAAAAAAAAATTTGAAAGTATTTTAAGCAAATAATTAGTTTAGAAAGTGATTGTTGGTGCTGAAATGGTATTACTTGACAGTTTGGAACTAATATACAGTACAGACTAAAAGTTTGGACACACCTTTTAATTCAATGCGTTTCCTTTATTTTCATGACTATTGACATTGTAGATTCACACTGAAGGCATCAAAACTATGAATAACATGTGGAAATATGCACTAAACAAAAAAGTGTAAAACAACTGAAAATACCCCTTATTTTCTAGTTTCTTCAAAGTAGCAACCTTTTGCTGTGATTACTGCTTTGCACACACTCTGCATTTTCTTGATGAGCTTCAAGAGGTAGTCACCTGAAATGGTTTTCACTTCATAGGTGCCCTGTCAGGTTAATAAATGGGATTTCTTGCCTTATAAATAGTCATGAAAATAAAGAAAACCCATTGAATTAGAAGGTGTGTCCAAACTTTTGGTCTGTAGTGTATATCTAAGTGTGGAGGAATATTTCTGTTTTTTTTCCAGATGATTTTTACTTTTTTTTTTAACAGAAGTTGTTCATGGAGGTGAGACAGCATGTGTTTGCCCGTGCAAGAGCACATGATGGGCAGGCAGGTGTGTGCTGACAAGGGTGATTGCTTTCACTCTCCATATTTTCACACTTGATCACATAATTCCCACATTAAAAACACATCTGCAACATGCTAAAACACTTTAATTCATACAGACATGGTCCAAATTCATACGTGTTGGTGAATGTTAGTAAAAGTGTTCTTTGTTTTGTCCGCCATGCTTCTGATCAAACACCTTAGCAGCGAGCTAACCGAGAAGAAGTTAATGTGGATCTAATGAGTTGTTCATCCAGCAGGATGAAGGAGTGTATATGTGAAATAATGTGAGAAGATGTGCTAGTGTCTCCTTGAGGGATGTGAATTTTGAGCGGCAGTAGATGGAAGACCGCAGCAAGGCCACATGCTTCCCTCCTCCCATCTTATACTGTTTCCTTCACTCTCCTCTAAATAATTCCCCATACTGGATGTATGGACTCTTGCCTGCAGCCCGACACGCCCGCCCTGGGAGTAATTGATTTCCTCAGAGCTCCCTGTTGTGGTGGTGGAGACGTTGTGGTGGTGGGGGAACCAGCGACGGAAGCTCTTAGTCTTTTCTATGTTTTCAGCACACTCATACACGGTAGTGATGCATGGGGCGGATTACACCAAGACTAAAAGGATAGTTGTATTCAGAACAGGCTATTTACCCAGATCACCTTTGTTGATGGAATATTGTGCTAAGGGAAAAGAAAAGGGGTTTTATTTGTTGGTCAACTACAGAGCTTTACAAAAGTATCTCTAACTTTTTCCCCATTTTGTCACTTTGCAAATATGAGATTGTATTTTGATTGTGGTGTGGAAGAGATTCATCCCCCTTAAGTTTATACATTGTCGAACCACCTCTTGTTGTAACTACATCTACAACTGTGTTAGAGTGTGACTCTACCTCTGCATATCTAGAGACTGTAATCATTATTTGCAAAATAGCTAAAGGTAAGTCAGACTATTCAGGTTTAGACTTTGATTGGGCCACTCTAACACAAGCACACATACACACACACATGCACAGTTTCTAAATTGGAGTACTCCATCTTGAGATTTTAGGGACTTGAACAATTAGATAATTAATAGGATTTGACTGCAAGGTAAGAAAACAAAGAACAATTTTATTCATATCATTAGACCATCTAAAAGTTACAGTAGATTGTGAGACCCCTGATCTAAACCTTAAAGTGGCTTTGGCTGTTTAAAGTTTCCATCCACCTGAAGGTGAACCTACAGCCCAGACCCTTTTGTATTCTGTAACGGGTTTTCTTTTCTTCCCTGTGTTTAACTCCATCCATTTGAAATCAGCATGTTGCTTCTCTGATTGATGCTCTGCTCACTGATGTCTTGGTATTGCTTCTGCTGTGCCATACTCTTTATATTTTTTGGATAATAAATTAAACGATGCTCTGTGAAATATTAAAAACCTGGGATATTAGTATACAAACAAATTCTGTTTCAAACCTCCCCACTTTAACCCTGACCTCTCTAAAGCTTTACTTAGTTTTCATAATGCTGTTTCTTTAATAAGACGCTCTAATAAACCTCTGATCCTTTCACTAAACACATGATTTTATATTGAGTTTAAATTACACACTCCAGGTGTGCTGGTTTTAGGAAATGATTTAGGGAAATCAAGAATTTCTGGCCTTGCTGAAAGTTTTTATTTATTGATCTTTTCAGACAATGCCTCACACTTAAAAAAAGTGTTTCATGAAAAGTGTCCTAACATTTAAATGGTACCATTCTGATCTGTACAAATAGCCATTTGATTCAGTTTATCTGTGTGCTTACACCTAGGTGTGATATTTGACAGATGACTTATGAATGTTTGATCACGGCTCTTCCCCCTCATACCTCTGAAGACCTAATGATAGTGTGCATGAGGACACAGAGTGGGATTGCATGTGAGCGTGCATGGCCGGCTGTGTGAGTGGTGATGATCATGTCTTGGCATTGAAATTCAAATATTCAGTAAAAATACAAACCCTTATGTCAGGGATCAAGGACTCGCCTGGTTTCAACACAATCACATATCTCTGTGTGCACTTCTCTCATAAATAAAAGAGCAGCGCTCCACTTTATATCACTGTGTTTTAATTATTAAGATCGAACTGAGGAGGTTATCTCACTGTTCTCTGCCTGGAACTGGAGAGACGAAAAATTTGAATACTGCCAGCATAGTGCTTAGAGAGCAACACAGCAAAGTGACAAAATGAAGGACAACAGAATTTCAGGGCTAAACTCAAAGAGTTTAATAAAGGCACCTCTAGCTGAATAGGCAAATTACACCGATTTAGGGCCTTTTAGAAAAGATACAGGTGCATTTCAGTGAATTAGAATCCATCCATCCATCCATTTGCTGTTCACCTTTGTCCCTAATGGGGTCGGGAGGGTTGCTGGTGCCCATCTCCAGCTACGTTCCGGGCGAGAGGCGGGGTTCACCCTGGACAGGTCGCCAGTCTGTCGCAGGTGAATTAGAATATAGTTGCAAATTTGATTCATTTCAATAATTCAATTCAAGTGTGAAGCTCAAAAAGATTCGCCAAGTGTTATATTTCAAGCATTTATTCCTGTTAATTTGAATGATCATGGCTTATGACTAATGAAAACACAAAATTATATTTCCCAAAACAATTTAATATTGCCTGTTACCAATAAAAACAAGATTTGAATACAAAAATATTATGAGATACAAAAACAGGAGATGAACTGTCAGAGACTACGGAATCTCATCTAAAAATATTAATGGAAAGTTAAGTGAAAGGAAAAACTGAAATAGTAAAAGGTGGTCAAAAAACAAGCTTTGGAATTTTGGAAATCAAAAGCCCACATAAGTTATTATAAGTTTGGAAACTGATAAGCTCTGGTTTGTTGCTTTGATAAGTGCTGGAAACTGCAGAGAACAATGACTTTACACTTCTTTATTCATCCAAACTACTCTTTTTTTGAACAAAAGTACATTTTGTATTTGATTACAGGAATGAGTTCCTAGGAAAAAAAGTAGAGAGTTCTTAAATACCGGTATAAATTCTCCACAGGATACTTTCACACACTGCCAAAGGTAACACTGCCTAGTTTAATGATGATATCACTTGACCACTTGTTTGACTGGTGGGTAATGTGATGAGAAAGATGATACAGACGAGATTAAGTCCAACCTGGACTTCCTTAAAACCTCATCCGAGCCACAGGGTGATTGCTTCTATGCTAAGCTGCATTAATGTAGCAATATAGGCAAAAAAGTCCCAACCAAATCAAATTAAAATACTTAAATATATTAACTTTTCAGTTATTTTAGTTATTTCAGTTGCCACTTCATTTAATCAGGGTTGTTGCTCTGGTGGGAAAAATACCTGCAAAGGCTATGAGCTACTTATATTCATCATGAAGTGAATTATCGTTGCTGGTAACCCCCACATACAGTACAAGCTGTATAACAAACAAATGTTAGCTGAGGCACATTTTCTTTCTCATTAATTTAGTTAGGAGTTTCCTATTTGTTTTGCTGCTGTTCATTAGTCAGGTGAGGCTGACACGGTGGGCCACCAAACTTGTGAACGTTTGTAACCAGGCAGACAGGAGGTGTGTGTTTGTGTTTGAAAGTGCATTACATCTTGCCTGTTTAGTGCTCAGTGGGAAATGGCGAAGATGGAAAAGGAGGGGGGGGCTGGTGGTTTTGTGGTAGTCTCATCCACATCGATTGCCTGTTTTTAATCGGGCATAACAAATATAACTTCCCTTGAATTGAATTCCCTGGGTAAACTGTTATAAAACTAACCTTGTTATATTTATTGACAGGACATTGAAATAAATATTAGAGTCATGTGGAAAAAGGGGGGAAGGTTCCAATCCATTGATTTTTGTGATATATAAAAAAGAAAAATCCCATAGAAGTCATCTAACAAAGCAAAACCTACAGAGCTCCTCTTTGCTCCCTCCCTCTCTTCCATCCCCCCTTTACTCACTCTCCTTAGCATATTAGGTGGGGAATAATGTGAAAAAATGCTTAGCACACGGGAACGAGGCTGGTGTGTGCAGACGTGGGAGTGGGTCCCCTGGGGGTGCGCTGGAGCCCCTATCCCATAAATCCCGGCTCTGGTGCAAACAATCAATTTTCAATTTTAATTATTTACCATGGCCTGCTGGACACAGGCATTTATTTTCCAGGTCTGCCCAGATTAAAAATTAAAAATTAGGAGATTAATATTTTGGCAGAGTGGGCAAAAAACAAAAAAGAACCCTCTCTCAAGGAGAAAACCAATTTTTTATTGTCTTTCAGTCCCCACGCACCTGGCAAAGGTTAGTGATAGCTGAATGAGTCAATCAATAACTTCATAAATTTTCACAGACTTTCACGGTCTTGCCCTTGCCACCCTTTTGCACCCATTGTGATTTTAGCCCGAGCTCCATCTGTTGTGTGGGGCCGCTAACATTAAAGCCAGCGAGAAGCGAGGAAACAGGCGAAATGTGCAGCTCAGCATTTTCTGCCCCATCGCTCTCTCTGGGTGTTGGCCTCCACTCTAGTCCAGCGTTTTGATATTTCATCTGTAAATTTAATTACATAACCTGGAGCTTCAGCGGCAGCGGTATCCCCTGTCAAGTTCTCATTCATGCACGGTTGGTATTGCATGTGTCATTCTGTGATACAGCCGTGTTTCGTTCAAGCTAATCAGTAGCAAACCTCTGCTTAAATAACACAAAATCAGAGTCAACTTGTGTTCTTGATCAAGATTTAAAGCACTTTCCACAGTGTAACCAGCTTCCCTCAGGGGTGAAATAAATTACCTAGCCATCTTTAATTAATAAAAACAATTAAGCTTCCAGACCTCACATCTCTCACCCTTTTGTGTGGAATAGAAAAGCCTGCTACCTATCCTTTATTGTTTCAGCTTCCAGCATGATGTATCCCGCAGCCTGTAGGAGGGGGCTCTAATGTGTCCATAAATTTCAGCGCTCTGAGTACACCGGTCGCTCCAAAGTGAAGGTTTTAATGCCGATCAATGTGCTACTGCAGATGATCTCATCCACATACTTGACATTCTGTGTTTAGAAAAGATCAACTTCATATGACATTGTTAGTATCTATTCTATAAAGTCTGTCCTGTCCATGATTTTTGATGATCTTGATTTTAGACTTAACCTCTGTTAAGAATTGCAAATTTGGAATTTGAACAGAAAAAATACTGCTAAGCAAGGATTAAAACATGGCGAGTAAGTCTTATCGCTCCTTAAATTGAATTATCTTTACTTTGTTCCCATTTTAGTCACAGTGGAATTTACCAATGCATAAATTCAAAACTATTCAGATCATTTCGAGAGGGAACAAGATTTCATTTTCAATACAATATTTTGTCAGGCTAAGAGAAATACATCTAGATGAAAACAAAAGATAGCTCTTTATCTGATTATAGCAAGTAAAAACCTAAGGAATTTTAAGAAGGCTACAGGAATATTGCGACAGAAGATGTTTGAAATATGTAGTCAGATAAACTATTGACAGCATCTTGCAAAAGTATTCTTCCCTTTTTACTTTCATATTTTGCCAAAGTACAACAAAAGCACCTCAGTCCATTCAACTGAGATTTTATGTGAATTATCAAAAACATTGTGCATAGCAATCATTTAAAGAGGAACAGGTATATGGCTGTAAACCACCCATTGTCTTCTCTAAACACACTGTAAAGTGGGATGTTCTTGGAAATGCCCCCTGGTAGCATCTTGATCAGATATCCAAGCCTCTTCACTTAACTCCTTTCAATGTGTAAAAGCAAGAATTGTATACTAACTTTACTTTTTTTTTACAAAAAGAAAATTTGAAGAGTTTGGCATTTGCTATGAATCAATGCAGTACACATTGGTGGTGGAGTCATGATGTGGCATCATAGACGGGGAGGCTTTTCAGAGTACTTAATGGAGTTGAATAAAAGGTGATCCGGGAAGAAAAGCTGATATTTCTTCTAGCAGAAAGAAAGAATAGAATGGTTCAGATCAAAGGACATGCTTGTTGTAGAGCAGCCCAGTCAAAATCTACTCTGAAATCTGTTTGTGAGATTGAACTGCTTTGCAAAGTAATAGGAGTAAAAATATTCCATTGGTTGGTTCTCTCCAACCAATGTACAAAGATGTACTCAAGATGTACAAAGCTGATGGAGACAAACTTGCAGATGTAGATGACTCAAAGGTGGTTCCACAAAGTTGATTAAAATGTGACAAATTTGAATACACTGTTGTGCAGCAGAACATATTAGTCTTAAACATAAATCAATGCTTAATAATATGAACATCAAACCTGGTGGGTTAAGATAGACATCATTTCATGGGTGTCATATGGTCTTCATCCACAAATAGTTTCTGCTTTCTTTTTAAACGTGTTACATTATTTGGAAAACATGGAAGCTCAAAAACAAAACTGAAAGAAACAAAGGATGCAAACAATTTTCAGCTGTTGATGAAACAGCAGTTTTGAAAGCACACATTGGTTCATTTGCATTTTAAGTTACTTTGTTTGTTGATTTTTCTTATAAAAAAGCAAGGGCTTTTACACAACATATGTCAGGGATGCATATATTAGAGTTTCTAAAGGAGGAAGAAACAGCTAGCCCCTGGCTGTGTTAGTAGCAGCAGACAGGTAGACGTGAAGAGCAACAGAAATACAAATAACTGTCAAGGCGGTGGAGAGGGAAAAGGCAAGCAAACAGTCTTAGTGAGGGAAAGGGAGATCTGAGAAGCAAAGAGACATAGGGAGACAGAGAGTGTTTTAGTTCAGAGCAGAGTGTTGTTATTTATCTGCCGGCTGCTAAACAAATAAGGAGACTCCCAGTCCTGTGATTGTCTCTGTGGGGTGCTGTCAGATTTAGGCACGTATCCTCCCCTCAGCATGCAACAAGCTCAACACTCCAGCTGTGCTTTCTCCCTCTTGCTCTCTCTCACTTTGCGTTCTTAACATGTTCAAACACCCTCCAAATGTTCTGCTTTTTTGAGTTTTAAAAATTCTGCTTTGTCCTTCATCTATTCCCTAAACACGTTTTTCTGTTTAGGGAAAAGCAGTACAATCTCATATATTCACATGTGACATTTCTTTGTTCAAGTTTTTATTTTATTTTTCCATCTGTAGTGTGCAATAAATTATCTTTTATTTTCTTTCTTAATTTTAGTATAAATAGTAATTGTAAACTTTATTAGAAATCACTGTCAAATTTTTCAACAGAAATCAATATTCACCTAAAATTTTGACAAAAGTGTTAAATGCCTTAGCTACGCAAACAAGTCCCATGGCATAATGCCAGTGAGGATTCAACTTCCAACACTTCCTGTTAGGCAGATGAATAAACTAAAACCACCTACAGCTCCAACACCTGCTACCTCTGTGCCATCAGTGCCTGCTGCAGCTCTAGTTGCAGCTCATCATGATCTCAGCCAACGCATTAAAGTGGACCCCCCTGTTGCATGGAACCCTTTGACCTTTAGTCAGGTCTGGGGCCTCTGACACCTGGGTGGATGAAGGAAACGGAGGTGGAGAAAGCCTGACCTCAGCTAAAGCCTACGTAAGAAGTGTCCAGTCGCAGCTGCGGTCAAGGGTTTAACCTTTGGGCTGGGGGCAGTTGTTGAGAGCCGTTGACCTCAGCAACAGGCCACTTGACCTTGTGTACCCTTGGGCTTCGGTAGCTTTCAGTGGACTGGGGCCCTGTGGCGGTGGCCCATCCTTCCACCACAAGCCCAAAGTAAAAACTGGTCAGGGCTGAATAAACAAGGTCAGGGCAGTAGCACTGGGAGATTTATGTCCTTCTGATGCACCAGTAGCCTTCTAGCTCTGATACCTTATTATTTGCAGTGTGCTGCTGGTGAATGATGGATTTCTACAGAGCCCCCATTTTGTTTCTGCAGTTTTGTAGAGAAAAAAGTTGCACTTAAGAGGCTAACATAGCAAGTAATGTCTTTGTGATATGCTGTACATCATTGCAAAATTATTGAGTTCGCTTTCAATGTTTTTTTTTAATATTGGTTTACTTCCATGTAGTCTTTTCAAACAGAATTAAAAGTAGTTATTCTGGCTTTCAGAAGTCCTTTTAAAGTTTACCTTGTCTGTCCCAACCCCGCTTATTCACTTCTACTTTAGTATGCGATTGTTTTCAGAAGACTGATTCAAATCTTTTTTAATTTATTAAAATCTCAGCCCTTCTAGTTAAGGCTGGTAAAGTCAAGTCAAAGCAGGTTCCATACATACCCAGTTCATTTTAAGACTAATAAAAGTAAAGTATAATCAACAATCACAATGTCTAACATTCTCAAAAGGGCCTTGAGTTTACACATACAGTTTAGCAAAGAACCAATTCTAAATCTGATCTTTGTTAAAAGCAGCTTTACGGAAAGTCATAATTTCTCCACATTTCTTAAATTAAATCTAGAAAAATATAGAAGACTAAGAAAAGCTATTAAAAACTTTGATAAAGGTTGATGTGTATATTAGTTCTGGGTACATCTTTTTATGTAAGGCAGTTCTCTCAAACTATATTCCTTGAGGGCTTTCATGTAGAAAGCATTGTCAACTTTTCTGTTTTGTCACAACTTTTTAAAATTTCTTACTTACCATATCTGGCAAAGAAGCTGGTTGTACAACCGAGTTTATTGTTCTGACAAGCAGAACACATCTCATGTATCATTTTACTTCATTCAACTGCATGAATGTAGGTCTAAACGCATGAATGAGACTGACTGCGGTTTTTGCAGCTCTTTGCAGATCTCGGACATGATAAAGAGCAATGCAAGTACAGGTAATTTGCTATTTTTCCGGTTCAGATGGGACTTGTAAAAATTGTTCTCACCCCCCGGATAAAAATAAGTAAATTGTCTTTTAACATGTGCATCTCTGTTTGCCATTTTCACATCACATCTTCTTACAATGAATAAATACATCAGTACAAATATGACCATTAAAATGTTTGCCTTATTTTGCACTAAATTTCATATTGTTGCTTTATAAAGCACAACCTTCAAGCTCTTGTCTTGACATGACACCACCTGCAGGATAAACAAGTCATGATAAGAAATTCTCATCTCTGAGTCTTAAAAATGCAGGATGGTAGAGCTCAAGGATATCTGATGTAATTGTTGAGAAACTACATCAGAGATATAGACAGAAGCCAAGAAAAAGGATAAAAAACAAATATTTTTTCACTTCTTTTCTCTAATTGTAGCAAGCCTTTAAACCATGCTTTCTTAGATTGCTTTTTAGGTCACTGGGGAGGAAGAACAGCATGGAAAGATAATTACTTCACAGTTCCGATCACCCCAACTTTCTAGAAGCAGCAAAGTAACAATAAGTCACCTTGGAACACTAAAGCTTACTAATTCCCTCTCATTCTTCCTTGAGCTCTATAAAATATAAATAAATAAGTGCACAACACACATATCAATCTATCTCCCTTTCACTTTGCACAGCCCACTTTTAAAGCGGTGCTGTGGGCTTTTACCCAAATGGCGCTGGGGCTACCGGTATCATTTATAACAGGACGATAGCACTAATGCAGCGCATGGTTCAGCCAGGATGTTTTATTCATGCTGTTTTATTATTAGGGCCCCACTTAAAAAGGTGAGGCGCTCTCTTCTGCTCTGGCCGCCTCCTGCCGAAGCTGACTGAGGCGCGAGCTTTATCTATCACCCTGACAAGAGCGTCTTCCCTGGGAAGTCTTTCAGAAAACTTCAAACAGCCTCACTATTGATTTTCCCCCCTTCTCTACCTGAGCATCGGCATACAGCTTCCCCCCACCGTGCACAGAGACCGAGAGGGTAGAAGGAGGTGCTGGTGGTGGTGGAAGTAGAAAGAGAAGTATGGTAGAAAAAAAAAGGATGGAAAGTAAAAGAGACTCAGAGAGATAAAAGGCAAAGAGATGAAGCCTGGCCACTGCATAATAATATGGGTGACCTCACTGTGCTTTATTGCCCAAATTCCTGTAAGCTTCTTTTAACTCTTCTGGCAAGCTGGCGTGAACGGTGATTATAGAATCCATGCCATTCCAATTATGCATTAAAATAAGTCCTTGTGATTCAAACAGAAAGATCAGATGCACACTGTGCATTTTGTGCCAAGTGATTGTTGGGAAGGCCTTTATTTAGAAAAAAGGAACAATACTTTCAAATCCAGGAATAATATGGCACATTTTAATGTAAGCAAAAACAGCTAAATCTTGGATTAATCAGAAACAAAAAAGGACCAAGTGAGAACTGTTGAGTAAGGAAGATATAAACCTTTATCCCATTTGTATCTTTTTGTTCATATTTCAACAAGATATAAAATGTAAAGACTGAAAGAACATTAATATTTTTACCAATCAAAATCTCTTCTTGATAACACACACAACAGTAAGGGATTGAGAACATTTGATGATGAGATTTATTACCTCGCTCATTTGTTGCCAGGAGAGAGGCCTCTCAGACATGATGGAGATATGATTTAATGAGCTGTTAATGAATTGTCCTCAGAGGGCTAATAAGAAATGATGGGAATATGAACTGTTCAAAAGTGCATCTGTATTTAAAGATTATTTTAAAGACCCATACTCAACTCAAAAGGGCATGTATAAATTCAATTAGGCTTCAGCTGATAAGGGAGCAATTAAGATGCACAGTGCCCTGTAAAAACATTCATACCCATTAAACTTTTCAGTATTTTTGCTAAGTTATAGCAGCAAACTTCCTTATATTTTGTTGGGATTTTGTATGATAAGTCAACATAAAGTAGTGTGAAGTAGAAGAAAGATAAAACATGTTTTTTTTTTTCAAGAAAATATGTGAAGAGCATCAATTTATCCACAAGTAATGCAATCTGCTCAACAAACATGTGAAGGAACGTACTAATTTTAGTGTCAACGTAGGTTGACACTGAAATTAAACATTTGCAGTAACATTTAGAGGACATTATAGTGTCCTCTAAATGTCTTGTAAATTCTGGATGCGTCTCTGCTCAGGACACACCTGAGTCAAACAATGAGGTCATTAGCGGGACTCTGGAGAACTTAACTGCTACTAATGAGGTGATCCAGCCATTTGGTTCAGGTGTGTTGTACTAGGGACACATCTAAAAGTTGCAGGTCACCAGCCCTCTAGGATGGGTTTGAAGATCCCTCGTCTATCATGTAAAATCTGAAAATAATACATTGAAGTGTTTTGGTTGGAAAAAAAAAAAAGACAAACAAACAAATTCAAAGTGTACGAGAATGTTTGCATGTCAGGGTATTAACAGTGAGGCAGAGTCTAAAACTTTAACTTCAATAGTATTCTAAATAAAACTCTTTTATTAACTTTGGAAAATTATCAGATGTTTTTCTTTGTAACAGTTCACCCCAGTACTAGAAAATTATATATTGGGTGGCAAAGAGGGTACATGTTTGGAAGACTATTTTTCAGTGGTGTGAATCTTCTGCATTGTTGTGAACACCCCTTAGCACTGTAACACAGTATGAAATCAATAGCACAAGGCCCCACAGGAGAAACAAGGAGGAAGCCATTGATTGACACGTTGCTCTCATGTCAAACAGAACAACATGGCGTGGCAGCCACCACCTGCTGTCTGCTCCACCTGCTGTTCTCACCTCTGCACCAGGCATCGCTTGATAAAAGCTGCATTCCTTAAAAAAACAGAAGCTTTTTCTAGTTGTGTGTTTATAAAGAAAAAAACATTGACTTTAAAAACACTGTGTCTATGAATTGTCAGATGTAATTGTTATGTCTCGGCTCACATCATTATCAGCACTGTCGAGTGTCTCCCAACAAAGAGACCAACACAAACTCTGCCTTGTAGCAGTCTTTATGGCCTCAAAGTATTCTCGGATCCCCAGCGGACCCGTCTGTACAGCATTGTTCTGCTGGAACAGAAGCAGAGAAAAATTACTTACTGTGTGTGTTGTTGTGTTCGCCAAGACGCCTCTACATCATCTACACTATGATATAGCCTCCAGCCATCTCACCCCAGCCAAGGTGGCTCATTTCTCCTTTACAACAATGCTCACTTCTCACTTTAATTCCATTGATTCTCGTTTGCACTTTGGTTTGAGAAACAGAAAGTGCACCTGGGTGTTTGCCCATGCTGCCTGGTGTTTGGTGCCCACAAAGAGTATAAATTAGCACAAGGTACAATGGTGCACAAAGCACACCCCTGGTGTGTGATATCAATATGGAGTGAGAAGCAAACTGCAAACAGCTGAGAGGAGATGTCACTGTTCAGCAAATGTCACTTAATATTCCAACATCAGCATTACTAAAATTAAAGATAACTGTCGACAACTATTCATGTGAAAATGAGACTTAATCTTGATGTTATTCAACTTTCAGATGGAAGCACAATTTTATGCTAAATGAAAGGGAAACTGTATTTATACTTCTGGTCAATATGGTGCTCCTGTCTTAGAAGTGTAACATAAAAAGATTACCTCTATGATGTACTGTACTTTCATAATTCAAATATATCGCCATGCTATAGTATTATCGTAAAATGGATGTGTTAAATTCATCTTGAAAAGAGAAAAATACTCTGAGTTCCATCTGGATTAAACATCTTATTAAAAGTTACAAAAATACCAGTGTAACATTAAATTGTTAAAATTTAATTAAGTCCTAATATTCAGTATTTTTTTTAGCTTAAAATTAAAAACATGAATCATGTAAACCATGAAACAAGCTTGTGTCTCTGGCTGTGCAGGTCCTTTTCTCTCCAGAGAGAGCCAACTCTCCTGTATGAGGTAAACGCCTGCTGTCGTTTTGAAAATCAATTCCCCCTCTCTTCCTTTAAGTGGTCAATATTTTTGTTTCTTACGGCAAGCACCACTATGACCCTTTTAATTCAACAGGCCAATTAGAAATACTGTCATATCCAATTCTTGCCACGGAGATGGTTGTTTGTTATGTCACCCTGGAGGGAGAGGCGCTAAGACATAGCAGGCAGCATAACCAGTCCAGTTTAACCCTGACACCTGTTTGTCCTTGCAGGCACATTGCCTTTTTATTTCTTCTTCCCCGTTTTTCCAAGAGTCAAGGGAAAATGCAATAGATATGAAACTTTCAAAAATGAATCTAGCCACATGTGTCACTCATTGAGAGGGTATGGAAGGGAGGGTAGCTGTGTCTGAGCCACCGCCACTCCACTGGGATCATTTGTTACTCAGCCCTGATTGGCCCTGACAAAACAATACCCTAAAAACTCACCAAAGTAAATTATGGTCCCGGTAAATGGCCAGAGAGGGCGGGGAGGAAAGGAAGGAAGGAAATGGCAGTCGGTCAGGACAAGGCCTTCGAGCTACATTTGGCTTAGTGCCAGACGCAAAACAAAGTAATGTGCTTTTGATATTAATAACGGAGATGATATTGATCTGCCTTGTGGCCAGAGCCACTCTGCCTGACTTTAGTGGGTCTCGGTGGGAGGGGGACGGAGGGAGGTAGGTAAAAAGGAGGGGTGATCCTTGAAGAGCCAATACCCCATTCCCAGGATCTCTGCCTCTCATCCAACCACCTCCAGGAGCTTATCTTTGCTCAAAGCCACTTTTCCTGAGAGTCCATTTCATTTGAGTGTCCTTAATTATGTGAAATGGAAGAAGAAAAATGGAGATGATGAAGTAAACAGACATCAAGATTAAGGTCTAACTAGTGGCTACTTGGTTCCAGTCTTTAGGATTGGTTATGTTTCTGTGCTCTGATGTCAACAGACACATATTTTAGAACTACGAATCCACCAAAAATCTAAGTACGTCACAATTTGCTTCATCATTGGTTTCAAAAGTATCTAAGTAATTTTAAAACATGAAATTCTGACATAAAAGCAACTTTTCCAGCAAATTGGAATTCCCTTATATGCATGATGATGAGTTTTGGAAAGTTCTCACTGCAGTCACAGAGGGGAATGTTGGATGATGGAAACAGATCTAGTGAAGACTTGTTACAAACATTTATTCTGGCGAGCCTCTTTGTTGAAAACGCTTTTTCCTCCAGGGTTTCAAAAAAAATTGGATCTTGGAATTAGAAAAGGCGTCACACAAACTGACAGAAGAGGACACAACACAGATTTTGCCACAGTTACTGCTAATAGATCAAGCAGTGAACCAACAGTCAGACCACAAACATGATTCCAAGTACTATTAGAGCCTAAAGTTGACCAGGTAAGAAAAGGGTTTCTTTTAGTGACAGCAGGTTTTAATTTTATGTCATCTCTCAGTACCAGGTCCCCACTAATTATCAAGTTATTTAATCAATTACATTTCTCTCCAAAATTGTGCCCTTCAAATGTTTCAAAACATATGCATGTTTATCAATAATAATGAGCAGAAGCAGTGCGTAAGGGTTTAATCATCAGACTAACTTTGGAGTGCAGAACCTGAGCAAAAATAGGAAGGCCTAAACTGAATGCAGTTGGATATGTATTATATCATTCTGGATGTTGTTTTTCAGGTTGATGAACAAAGCAACAACCTGAAAACCATTTTTCTTTATAGCAAATTCATATATATATATATATATATATATATATATATATATATGTACAGAATTACACTGTGCTTCTGGTCTATTTCCAAAACAAAAGTCAGTTCTGTTGACAGTTGGATTGATTGCTCCAGACTGTCACGATTGCGTTTTTTGTGTCCTTTTAGTTTTTGCTGAAGGCACAGAAACTTTTCTGGTTTAACAACTTCTGGTTTCGATATCTCCCTCCTTTTCTAAACCCATCTAACAGCAATGCTGGCCAACAGAAAGATTTCTTACTTCAACTGTGTTCAGGCTTGTTGATATGGGAGGACATAAGAGGTTGAAGGGTTTGGAACTGGGAATAGGAACAACTAAATCATAAGGTGAATGACATTTCTTGTTTAACACTGCACACAGAGTTCTGTCTTGTCAAAACGGATTTTTGTGCAGTCATTGCACAAATAGCTTAATAGGGACACAGTTCACAAAAGTGGGTGAAAAAAAGCAGCAAATTCTTACTGGCTCCACAAAAATCCCAAAATGTGTGCATTTATTTGGGCTGCTCAAGAATATTAGAAGCATTAGGGTTTAGAGCAGTTTGTACCTAAAGGGCAGTGGTTTTTGTTTTATATCATGCTGTAATATTATCCCCTTATCAATAACATACCTGGAGTATTGCTTTGATTCTTTCAAGCATGTTTGAGGAATCCTTGAATTTACCCTGGCAGCCATTCGAGAATGCCTATAAGCTTGTTTATCCAAAGCTCCTCCTTGGAGTTTAGGCCTTCAGATTAGCCTCTGCCCCACAGAGCACCCCTGCTCCATGCCTTCCCCACATAGCCACACTTAGCAGAAGCAGAAATTAGCAAACACCTGGCAAAACTGCTGGAGATATTATACAAACTACTTCTCAGGCAAATTACAAAGTCAAATTTCTCTTAAGTTATGTTTGATACAAAGTTTTCATAACAAATGACGATCACATAGTTACATATTGATATAAAATGGCACAATGTGCCTGGAAAATATGTTATACCACTCTAAGTATTATGTCATCATATGAAATTGAATGTCTATGAGCATGCGTGTGTAGAGGTCTGAAAGCCTTAATGTAATATTTTGGCTAGCATCATATCTAAGTCACAGTCTACATCAGTTTTCCTGTACACATATAATACTTATTTGTACACATGTAACCCTATTTTTGACTTCTTTAAATTTGTATGCACTTTCTATTTTTGTTTGTCCAAAATATAAACAAACGGTGGATATTAGAAAATACCCTCCCGCTCATACTATTATATTAAATATTGAGTCAGAAATGAGCTGCAAGGTGTCTGTAAATGCTAAATAATGGAGAGACTGCATTCGTCTGGGTCAGAGCTCTCTCCCATGCTCTGTCTTCTCTCTGATACATTATTGAATGAGGATGCACTTCCCTTTTGCAGCAGGAGAGTACAAGGGGCAGGGGGCACCCTGTCTTCTCCACAGGAACGGTGAAAGGGAGGGGTGCAAATTCACCAACTAGATGGACGTAGAAATGTGCAGGGAGAGGATTAGGTGGGCAAGCCAAACAATGGGCAGGAAAGACAAAAGCCTCCCCATCTGCATGACACACCACCTCATGCACAGACACCCACTTCTTGGAGAAGTACCTCAAGCCCATTTGCACTAATGACTTTTTTCCTAATGCACTTTGTGGAGACCGAGGTTGGATATTCATTTGGAATGTCATTTGAGAAGAGGAGGTGTCGGGGCGAAGCACTGTGACATAAGGTTTCCCGTCCAACCATTTTATCTGGGTGATTTTGTTTCATAGCAAGAGACTTAGCCAGTAGTTGGTGTTCATTAATCAAAATGTAAAGTAGGTAAGAGTTGTGATTTTTCCTTGGCTTTCTGGAGAATTCGGACATCTGCTAGCAAAATGAGTATACCTGCCAAAATATAGCACCGTATAAAATTTCCCATACCAGTTGAATTTGCTTTACATTTTCTCATGGCACACCCACAAACATCAGCATTGTTTATTGTGTCTACAGGTGACAGACAAACTCAAAGTAGATCATCTTGATAGGGGGAGAAAATGACTGTTTTTCAAATTCTTCGTCAATAAAAAAATCAAAACAGAGAAATGTGCCTGTTCATTGAACCCCTTTTACTCGAATGCTCTAAAATAAAACCTAGTGCAAGCAATTATTTGAGAAGGGACTGTAATTCTCAAAAATCCAAATCAATTATCAAATGACCAAAAATCCAAAATCCTAATGACAAAATCCAAATCAATCTAAATGAAATACACAGCTGTGCTACAAAAACCTCAGATACTTACTTATGTTACCAATAAATGGCACAACTCTGAACCTACTGTTACACCCCCAAGGTTCAGGGGCGGTAACAAAAAGATGTTTCCAGAGAAAACAAGTGGAATGTAAAATTTCTTATTACAAAAGATGGTTTCACAAAACCAAAACATAATACAATTTAACCCAATTAAAACAAAAGAAAAGGACTAACAAATTTAAGAATTGTTAAGTGAAAATGAAATTACAGTTAAATTAAGCCAGTCTAAAGTAAACTCAAAACAACAAAAAGAAAGGACACAAAGGGAGCACCAAGCCTCCCAAACATGAGCTTCTAGCTTATGTAAAGTCAATCTAGAGCAGAGTCAAACTGCATAGCAGAACAAGCAGGAACAAAATAGTTCAAAACTGCCCAAAGCAGTTGTAAACACCAAAGCTGGGGGACAGCTTAACAAAACCTCTTCCTACTAGCTGCTCCACTGGAGGAATGGTTTCAGGAGCCTTTTATAGGGAGCAGGTGAGGCTCATCAACATCTGATTGGCTTGACAATCCTCTGCTGGTCCAATGGAGTGGCTGCTCTCCTGCAGCCTCCAAGCAGCCAACCAGGAAGATGTTCTGTCACAGCTGAACTTGCATAACAAAAGGAAGCCTGCACAGGCTCAAGAGGCCAGGGGCCGTAACGCTACAAAGATAGAGTGAAACTGTTGGCCATGCAAGGATTTAATTAATTTCCAAGTCTGCTAGGAAGAACATAGTAACTCTGGAGGAGTGGCAGAGAGCAAACATGTGGAAGAAGCTGACTTGGTCACATGGGACCACCTGACCAAGAAGAGATGGAGTTGCTTGTGGAAAAGAAAATAACACTCATCACTCTGAATATTCAAACCTGACTGAGAAACGTACAGTAGTGATGTTTTTTTTTTTTCCAGCACAGACAGGGATGTTTTTAAAGTTTGTGGGAAGATGGATGCAGGAAAACCTTGTTAGCCTGCAAAAGATTTGGTATTGGGCTAAGATTCAGCAGGATAGAGACCCTAAGCTTACAGGGGTGGGCAATCCTGGTCCTCGAGGGCCGGTCTCCTGCAACTTTTAGATGTATCTCTACTTCAACACACCTGAGTCAAATAATGAGGTCATTAACAGGACTCTGGAGAACTTGACTGCACTTAGGAGGTGATTCAACTATTGGATTCAAGTGTGTTGGACCAGGGAGACATATAGACATTAGCAGCACTGGGTGTACTACACCCAGTGCTGCTAATAACTGGTTTCAATCAAGGCATGTTTTTCAGGTCTTGACAAAATTACATTTTGATACATTTTGTGGCAAGACTTGATGTTTCATTTTCATCCAGACCCAGTCTGACAGAATTTGAGAAATCTTGCAAAGAATATTCAAAAATGTTATCAAGATGTGCAAAGCTGGTAAATACCAACTCCAAAAGACTTGCAACTTTGCAGTATAAATGCTGAGCAAATAATGATAGAATATAAAGGCACACCACACTCTTCGTATTTGTAAAACGGTAAAAAACAATGATCTACAGTATATCATTTACATCTATTCACTACTTTGTGTTGCTCTCACACTCACATAAAATTAATTCACAATACATCAAAGTTTGTGGCTGTAAGTTGAAAAATGTGGAAAAGTTCAATGTGTATAAATACAAATCAAAATTTGAAATTGGTTCTCGACATGTTTCAATGATTTGTGAAGATGGCAAAAATGCTTACAATATTAAAGGAAGTTTCAAGTGCTTGCTTTTCATTTTTACTGCCACCTCAGTAAAATCTAAAGAAATTTCCTTGTCAAATTATTAGGTTTTGTTTTCTCATAGGGATCCATGTGTGTTTACAGCAACTTCAAATCTACGTCATTTAAACATGAAGTGATCCCAAGGTGAGCAGGTAGTTCGCATAACAAAACAGTACCAATACACATTTCTTCTTTGGGTCTCCATGTTGCTGTGTGTCTGCTTGCTCTCTAAAAGTGGTTGCCATAAATGAGGGAGGTTCCCTGATCCTTTGAACACAGTGGAAGCCGAATGAAGAGACTGGTGGGGGTCCCATATTTAGAGCTGCAGAGACCCCCCAATCTCTTCCTTTGCTCATTTGTTCACCACAAGGGAAGGTGCTCCTACAACTGGTGTTGGTGTCTGAGGACAGAATGAAAACACAACGGCACAGGTGACAAATGCATACAACCCTGTTCAAATACAAACTCTGGCTCTCTTTTCCTCTTTACTCCATGCACAGAGAGAGTATAATAAATAAATAACTCATAAAGAGAAGAATCGTTTGATGTTACCTTGTGCTGCCTGAGGCCAACACTACACCGGGGAGCACTGCCACCTCTAGCACACACACTTACACAAATACGGACTCCCCCGAGAGGTAACTAACATAAGGGGTGGAGGAAGAAGAGCAGGTTGTCTGCCCAAGAGGCTCTGCTGACCATCTTTGGATCAAGAAACATGCTTCCCTACAGATTATAATCAAGTGTGTGGAGTGTGTTATGATGGTTGCAATGTCTGATCTGGAGTTAAGAATGAAAAGGTATTTGCTCCCATACAGATTTCTTCTGTTTTTGGTTTTTAAGTGTTTCAAATCATCAAAGGAAATTTTAGATCAGCCAGAAAAAGTCTGAGTGAAGACATAAAGCAATTTATAAACAAAAAGACACCACTCATGTAAAACCTGACTAAAAGAGACTAAAACTGAACTGACTTAGTATTTTTGTGTGTTGTACTCTCAGTACAGAAGGACATCAACTGAGTCATATTTTAGGATGTATGTTTGCTAAATACTGTATATAGTTTGTGTATAGGAAATGTAAAAAATAAAATGATTATTTTCCTTATTATTATTATTATTATTATTATTATTATTATTATTATTATTAGTGATCCTTCTGAAGCTGCTACCCCCGCGACCCGACCCCGGATAAAGCAGAAGAAACTGGATTTTGTCTTTCAATTCAACAACAGCTTTTCCCAAATTGGAACTGCTAGAAATTCTGATTTCCAAGTAGAAATTTAGTGCAGAATGAGTCAGGGAGTTCATTAACTGATTAATGTGAGTCATATTCACATTATTTTGATTTAAGACTGTTCTTTTGTTAACATTTAAAAATCAATGTGGCTGTTTTATTTTCTTTATTTTTGTTTGTCTTAAATTTGCTTTAAGAAGTGTTTATTCCATGTAATAACTTATTATGAAATGCTTTCTGTAAATGACCACTAATGTTGTGATCATAATGTCGTTTTTTAGTCACTTCGATTTTACGTTTGCTGTCTATACAAAAATAAGGAAGCATACAGCTACATAGAATAATACAGACTGCTGTATATATTTACGTATATATTTGAATTTTATTAATATTAAAACACTGCAAACCTTGCTTGCATTAAACATCTGCATGTTTGTACATTAACAAAATTAAAGGATCGTCCCCACTGAGGAAAGCTAACCCAAACAGTGCCTCTAAATTTATTAAAGAACAACTTGAAACTAAAATGATACAGAACCCCAAAAGGCTTTTTTATGTTTACATATTCTTGTCTAAGTCTGACAAATTTATCTTCTCAAGACTTCAGAAGTTATTTGCAAGTTAAAAGAAAAATCTATGTTAAAATACATATTGTTTTTTTTTTTCCTCATGGGGCATTTTTCTCCAAACAGACAAGTAACTAAATAATAAATAAGTTCTAGAGATGTTCAAAATCTTACCAATTGCTTTTACATTAAAACGTTAGTTACAATTGCATTTATTTCTAAATAGTATCCCTTCTTTTTTGTGAAACTGTAATGAACTCCTTACAGATCCTTAAGTTACTTAAAATAAAAATTGAGATTAAAATATACATTGTTTTTTCCTCATGGGGCATTTTTCTCCGAACAGACAAGTAACTAAATAATAAATAAGTTCTAGTGATGTTCAAAATCTTACCAATTGCTTTTCCATTTAAAAGTTAGTTACAATTGTATTTTTATTTTTTCACTATGATTTACCAGTTATTTATATCTGTATGTAAAGTCTTATTTAATAACTGAGAAGTTTATTTATTTCAGAAACACATTTCAACTAAGTTTAAGTTTAAGATTAGAATGCTATTTCAGATCATTATTTTTAACAACTCTAGTGTGTGTAGTTTGAAGCAATGTGGGTAAGGATATCAAAATATTAAACTGAATTTTGGCAGAAAACCATCTAAAGTCACTCAAATTAAAATCATGAATAAAACACTTAATTTGGACATCCTTGTTTAGGAGAAACATTGAAAAATTGCAAACAGAAAAATATATATAATATATTTTGTTGTAGAATAAAATAAATACATATGTGTTTAACTTTTTTTTAAAAAAATGATTGATGTCCAAACCCCTAATACTGTGTGGCTACTATTTCTGCACAAAAACTCAAGGATAATCTATTCAGTTCTAACACTATTGACTACATTTTTAGACCATATATTAAGGATTGACATGGAATAGGGAAATGCAGCCTGTGGCATACCCAGAGCTGACATATTTGATCGCTAAATGTTCATCTTTGTATGACTTGATTCTCTCAAAGGATTGGAAAAGTATCATGAAATACGTGAGGGCTGCATAACTGTTGTTGTTTTTGCCTGGTGGCGCTGGCCCACACTGGTGTTACAGACTTTTAGCTGGCATATGTTAGAATGTGGGGGATTTAATCTCCTATGCCTCACAGCTGGGACCTCGTTAAATAATGTAAGACTCACTGGGGCAGTTTATGGCTCGATTTTACTTTTTCCCTCTTTAAAAACTTGCTCTTTGCAGTGCACCAGGTAAGAGATTTGTGGGTAGATAAAAAAGGAGAACAGTTTAGGACTATAAAACCTCTATTCTTCACTGAATTAGGTCCAATCATAATATGTTGGACATACACTAAGTGGTGTAATTAAAAGGTGGATCAACCAGAAAAGTGATAGATTTAGAGTGAAATTTTGTTTACTGAATGACTAGCAGCATATTTGCAAAGTGAAATTGTGGGATTTTCTAAAAAATTTAATGCAAATAATGAACAGTGAAAGATGTTTTAATCAACAAAATTTAAAGCAAATGCACCAAGGACTTTGTATATGGTTTCATATTCTTCTGATCATAGTGACAAGCAGCCCACCAATTTTAAAACAAAATCTATCCATCCATCCATTCACTACGTCCTTATGGGATTGCAGACAGGCTGGGGGCCTACACTTAGTGGCTCTTGGCTGAGAAGCATGATGCATCTAGGACAGTTGGCCAGTCTGTCACAGAGCGATACAGAGACACACCTAGGGCAATTTTTAAGAGACCAATTAACCTAACATTCATTTTTTTTAACTGTGGAAGGAAGCCATAGTACCCACAAAAAACACTCACACATGTACAGAGAGAATATACAAACTTCATGCAAAAAGATTCCAGCCCTAGAACTGAAGCCAGAACTTTCTTGCTGCAAGGCAACAATGCTACTATCTTAGTCACTTTCAAGCCCTTTTAAAAGCCAGGACCCATTATGCAATTTAGATAGAAAAATTGTACATTGTCTTAATCTAAAAAAAAAAAAAAAAAATCTGTATTTTTCTTAACAACCTATGCCTTTTTTGCTTACTAAAATTATTTTCACAATAAAAGGAATGTAAAAGAAAAAAAAAACTTATTGTGTTTTTTCTGCCCAGTGTGTTTCTGAGCTTAAAGAGTACACAGTACAGTGAGCAGCTGAAACAATAGCCATGAAAAATGTTAACTTCTAAAGCATGCCTTTTAAAAAGTTGTAGGTCAACATTTTTTGTCTTTTTCACACAATGTAGACCTCACTGGAATATAATGCTAGATTATCAATGAGTCATTAAAACACAGAGGGTGATTGTATAGCATATAGACACACAAATTAATATGTATTCAACATGATGCACTTGCATGTGTGAAAATAAATGCATTTGTTGGCAGACCACAATTTTCCACCCTAAAAATCACCAAATGATTCTTGTGGTTGTTTAAGTTTGTTTTCTAAGCTATTGAAGAGAATTGAACAGGCACAAAATTTAGTGGAAAGACATTTTACATGGATTTTGTGGTTGTGTGGTTGGTACCTTACGACTGGTCATAGTGCAAAAAAAAAAAAAACAAACAAACAGAAAACAAACATAGACAGGAGGTAATGGGGTCTTGTCTGGTTTGGGGTGCCTGTCTGTCTGGGATCCTTGAATGGGACAAGCCAAAAAGATACCGACTTTGGGGAGTAAATATGCAGTGTAATTATAACGTGTACTTTTCTATATTTTCATGCAAGTTCACATGTTTGCATACAAACATTTGGCAGTCATGAGTGACACTGGCTGCATGTATGCTCATAAGTAAATTCATGAATGTGATTCTGTCCATTTTTCCATGCGACTGTTCCATGGGGGCCAAAACACACAAGTGCAAAGCTGCCTAAAGGGTGATTGAAGTTTCTGACATTTTAAGGCTATTGAAAACAAAAGCTAATAGGCAGAACCACGTGCCGGAATCGTGTCTGGTTCATGTTTAACAAAACAAGGTCACAGAGGTTGTCAGGCCATGAATTCCATAAATAACTTGATAATGGGATTTTAAAACAAGCCGTCCACCAGTCATCTCCAGTCCTCTCACACCCTCCCTTTTGCCCATAACAGGCCCTATGTGTGTGCGTGTCTTCAGAATAGAGAGAATATTAGAATGCAAATGGATTCACACCGCATCCTCATAAACAACGGTGTTCATTTAACCCTCGACCCCTGCATTTAACTGCCCATCAAGTCATTTGTGTTGGGCAAGACACGTGGAAGTAGAATGAGAGAGGCCAGCAGGCATGCACATGCATGTGTGTTTGTGCTGCTTATGAAGAAGTGGACTTCAAGCTGTGTGCAGATAAATATGTGTTTATGAATGCAATATGTATATGTTTATGTGCACATATCAGTATTTGGGTTTTAATCTCCTCTCCTCATCAGTGTATCAACACCTGCATCTGCATGCACGTGCCCATCTTTCTTTTTTTTTTTTTTGGTGTGGGTTTCGGAGTTTACAATTTGCGATGCTCAATTAATCTTGTCAGCATGCATTTACAAGGGAATTGAGCACCTTTTAAAGCAGACGTGGCTTTGTCACTCTCTTCCTCTGCATCAATTACAGAAACACAAAAGCAGTACTTTGGAAGAGCCACAGAAAGCAGCTGATTAAAACATATTAAAGCACTGGCAGGGATGAATGTGAACCAGATTTACACCATTCCGATCCTATTTCAGCCTCTTTTGAAACTAATCTCAAATGTTGCAATCCAGATCTGTTTTATTCATCTATTTCCTTTTGTTGTTTTTTGTTCTCTTGTTATTGTTATACACCAATCATGCAAAAATCTTTACATTGTTTTGGTCCCTGTTTTGATGCCAAAATTGCCCTCTCTCCTCTCTCCAAGTCAAGAGGAGAGAAAAAGGAAGCTCTCCTCTTGACTTGTTGGTCAAGTCACAAACTCCACTAAACCATAGTTGCCCTGAAGGTATGCTGTTGTATCTGGCACCAAAATGTTAACAGCATATCCTCTACCTCTTTTACAGTGTGTGGTGGGCCCTTCATGTATTCTTCTATCACCTCCCACTGTTGCATGATTGGTTTAAAATTTGAGTAATTTGAAGACAAAGTCAACACTTCAAACTTGTATAATCTTTTTTTGATTGTCCAAAAAATTGGCTTGGTTGATTAGATGCATTATTATGTGTAATTTAAAAAAAACCCATCTTTTTTATGTTGCCTACTAAAAGAGTTGATGACAAGGTTTTAATCCATGTTACTTATGTCACCTATCGGTGGATGTAAAGCTAGGCCTGTGTGTTGTAAATAAACAAATAGCTTTGATTCCTCCTCACATCTCTGAATATCATAGTGATTCTTCAGTTCAGTTCAAAGAGGCAGCTTCCACACATTGCAGCAGTTATGCTTCTTTTTCCTCCTAGCCTGAGGCTTTTTACCCACAGGCATGCAGCTATCTCATCCTTTCACTGTTCGAAAAGCTGCAATAAAAGCTGTCAGTGAGGAATATAGTGGACAATAGCAAAAATAGAAATCAGATTTTTTGCTGTAAACAACAAAGATGAGAATGAGTAGGGATTAAACAAGGAGGAGGACATAAAAAGAGCAGTTTAATGATGAAATGTTGTAGTGGGGATCAGCAGAGAAGGATGAAACTCTAAGAAGAAAATATGTGAGATTTGGTGAGATGAGCTTCCTCCCCAGCAGCTCTGCCCCAGAGAGTCTCAAATCTTTTGACTGCCTTGGAAACTTACATAGTTCACATACTATGAAGAAAGAAATGAAAGAAAAGTTGAATAATAAAAGAAAAGACTGAAGTCAAGTTCTCACATTGATATGGATGACAGAAAAGTCAGTAAGTCATGCTGTTAACAGGGACATAAGAAGAGAGTTAGAGGAAAAGTAGGTTGGGCTTTTTCTAAGAGGGCCCATAGTGTTCAGCCCCCTGTTTCTTCATCCCGGGCGTTTGTCGTGGCTAATTATGGAGGACAAGCCTCTTTATCGAACCTGCTCCTGCCATCAGCATTAGGATGCATGAGCTGCGCCTGTTGTTTTAAACGCTCTCATTAACCACACAAATCAGTGCTGTTGACAGAGTGCTTTTGAATTAAGCGTCTCACCCCCACCGCCGCGCGCCAATGCTTGCAGGGCCCAGGACAAGGAGCAATTTATAACACCATTAGCCACACTCGCCGAGGTTACAGGCATCAAAATTGTTCACGTCTAATTATTCTTAATGGATACAGGGAGAGAGCGACGCTCAGGACAGCTTTTTCATTAGCCCTCAATCAAGAGGGTCGGGGGAGAGAGGGGTGGGCCAAATGTAATGCTCAGGCAAACGGGAAATCAAAAATAATCATGTTTGCTTTTTTCATAATACAACACGAATGCATATATAGGAGGGTGGGGGGACTTGAGTGAAGAGAGAAAAAGGAAGCTCTCCTCTTGACATAAGAATCCTTACTGTGTTGAAGACACATACACATGCACACATGCACGCTCCATGAGAAGTGACAGTTCATTTGCTTTTACTGCTTTGCAGGCTAATGGCAGAGTAAACTTATGCTTCTACGCCATTGTTATTGCTTAATAAATGCAGAAGTGAAGTACAAAAGAGGAAAACATTTAATTGTTAAGAGACGGGAGCTTTATCCGTGTGCTTTCATGTTTGATTGGTCATTTTAAATAATTACAGAAAGGGTTCAAAATGTACTTTATTAATCCACCAACAAAGTTTGATAATAAATTCAGCAATCGACCACTAATAACTGCTCATTTTAAATACTTTAGACTGGGGCTGATGAGAAGCTAACTCTGAAAAATCTACTGAAACTAATTGCATATTTAAGTGTTTTACCAGTGCAATGTTCACTCACTGGCCATGTTGTCAAGTTCACCTTTTGATATATATAATGTAAGCCATTCACGTGGCAGCAAATCAGTGCATCAAGATATGCTGAAGACATTTAGCTGAAGTTGAGTTTGGGAAAAATAGTTTCAAGAGACTCTGATCAGGTTTAGTCCAAAAAATGCTAAACATTGAGTTGAATGGCGGTTTGGCAACAAAAAATGATCTTCTCATCATCATAGTGCTCTGGCGTGTTCCTCCAGCAGGATAATGCACCAAGTCACAGAGCTCAGAATATCCAAACTGGTTTATTGTACATGAGTTGACTGTATTCTAATGGCTTCCACAGTGACCAGATCTCGATACTCTGAATGCGGTGGAATGGGAGATTGACACCATGTGTGTACAGTCAACCAAATCTTATCATAGAAAAATGTGGAATGTTTCAGACACCTTGAAAAATCTATTCCATGAAGAATTAGAGCAGTTCTCAAGGCCTGGTGTACATAATAAATTGACCAAAATGAGGGTCATTAAGTTTCTATAAATGATCTGGTTTCAAACGTCAGGGTGCTCTGTGGTTGCAATTAGATCCCTAAGGAGAGCTCAGTCATATGGTTTCTGTCATCTCACTGTGGCACCCAGAAGAAAAAAAAAGGAAGCCAAATAGTGAGTGTTAACATTCCTTACAAGCCATTAAACGCAGGGGCATTACCACACGACACAGTCCCTTAACGAGGACTGACATATGTGCTGAAGGCAGTTAGCACCTAACATTAAGACGGCACAGTCCACAGATGAGATGGGACATTGTTCATGGGGGAGGTATCTGTTTTAATTAGGGGATAATCGACTGTGCTCTACATCTCCCCTTGCTAGGATAATGACTTCCCTCTCCCCTCACCTTCACTATGATATGGTATAGCTTATTATTATGGTGGAGACTGGGAATTAACTAGCAGAGGATACATGGTAACAGAATGTGGCACAAAGAATATAAAATATGAATTTCTGTGTTCGCATAGTCATCATCCTCTCATAGCTGAGATTAGACATGCCAAAATTTTTTTGGATGTTTTAATTTTATTTTTTAAAGCAAATGTGTTATCTTTAATCCAGAATTTACCAATAACACAGCTTAATGGTATAAAAAATATTTGTACACCTACAATGCAGAGCAACTGGTACTTTCTAGATTTGTGCATTAGTTCTACTAGCTCCATGAAGCTTTAAAAATATAATTTTCTTTAGACCTTCTTTTTTTCACTATTTTTTTACGCAATTTTTTTAAGTACTTAAATCTGGCCCTTTTCCATATACATATTACCATTTGAAAAATAAAATAGGACAGGGATATGCCAAAGTTGTCAGGGATTTGACTGGGTCATTCTAACAAATGGGTGTGCTTTGATCTAAATCATTGCCTTGTAGCTTTGGCTATCTTTCTGGCTGCTTGTTTATAATGTTGTTTACTGTTCTGCTGGAAGGTGAACCATCATTTAAGTCTCAAGTCTTTTCCTGCCTCTTACTGGTTTTCTTCCAAGATTGCCTAATATTTAGTTTCATGCATCAATTTTGATAAGCGCAAAGCCTAACTCTTGTCAGATGAGACCAAAATTATACCTACTGAACTACATTCAAAGTACTATGTGTGCTGGAAATCTATCACAGCATATCCAGCGGAGCACTATATATACCAAGTAAAACATAGTAGTGGCAGTACCATACTGTGGGGATGCTTTTAAAAAATTTTTGCTTTAACTTCACTTATCTGTTTTTACAGTACCGCCTCACATTACCTTACTGATTATTGCAAAATCATAATTGCTTTCAATATTTTTGGTTGAATTTCTGAAATATTTCCAAAGATGACAACAGGCAAAAAATATGTGTAATGTGTAATGTTTTGAAAAGTCCAATTGACTTAAAAGATTTGCATGATCTAATATATTTAGCAGTTCTGTGAATATGTTGAAATATTAACCTAGGTCATAGACTCTGAGATGTGGGTCTCCTCAGAGCTGTCTACACTCATAAAGCAGAGAACACGATCATTACAATCCTGAGCTCTGACCTGATGACTAATGAACACAGCGCTTTGCAAGTCACCTAATTATTATATGGAAACTATCAGAGACCTTATTCTCAATTGTTCGTAATGATAAGAAAAAATAAAAATAACAAAAACACACACACACAAGACAGGTTAGGGATTAAGTTGTGGAGCATTGATAGGAAGGTAACTGGAGCAAAGTGATGCTCCAAAATGGTTCTATTCTTGTTTTGTTTATTTGTTTATGTATTGTGGTTGGTACTTATGTGATTTTTTTTAAATGTCAAACAGATGTCAAAGGACTTCTTGGTAAAATAAGAAAAATTAACTGCTAGACATTACAGAAAACTTGAGACTAAGGCATATGTCTACCTTCTACATGGGAAACATCATGTTTAATTGTTAGTACCCTGATTGTGGTGAGACAAAATGCAAAAAGAAACCTCAATGAAAATAAATATCTTCAAAAATTAAAAAATACAATAGAGCATCACTGACATTTTTATTATCCAATGATCAAATAAAACACTTAAAGCTCAACATGCAATCTAAAGTATTTGTGAATTTATCTCACAGGCACCTCATTATAAAGGAAATTAAAAATAAAATAGTTTTATATTTACCATAAAACACTATATGTGTGCAGTGCTGAGGGGGTGGACTGGTCAGGCATGATGTAAGCATGGCACATTGCAAAGTTTCCCAGGCCATCTTCTCTGGTCTTCAGGGCATGTGGAGGTACTGAGGAAGACACAATCAGGATAAGCATCCCTCATGCTCCTCAGTTTAGCCCATAGCATTTTATGTCACGATCAGGAAACAAAAGAGGAGCACATGCTAGAGTGCACACCGTTGGCACATGTGAGTGAGAGTATGTGAAGTATGAGAAAAGTAATTGTGTGAGAAAACATGGCAAAAACACAAAACTCTGGAAGTCTGGGATCTCTAAGTTGAATGATGACTGAACATCCTTGAAGAGTGAAACTCTCCAAAAAAAAGTAATATTTATAGGCCTTTCGAACATCTAACTGAGTCACCGGTGGTAAGTGAACCAGGATAACAGCTTGCCTCTCCACCCCCTTTTCCACAAAGCCCCCAGGCAACAGTGATGTACGTTGCCGGACAGGCCAGAATCATGCCTTCCAGCAGAGCTAGCCAATCACGATGAATTATACTCCCCAGGAGCCAGAGCGACATGTCAACGGACATTTGGGTTGGACACAGCAAAGCCTCGTTCGTTTGGTCAGCCAGTACCCTGAAGACAAATGCCTTCGCCTCCACGTGTGGATGACTGGCAGATATGTCTGTCTCTGTGTGTGGCCACAGGTAATTGAAGAGGAATTAATTTGAGGGACTATTATACTGTGAAATCTACAAGAGACCTAAACTGTTCAGGTTGACCTGTGACATTAGGCTTCTTTTATTAAACTATCTTCATCACTTTTTTATCAGATATGAAACCTTAATATGTAGTGCAAATTCTTTGGAAAAACACAAGACTTTTATAATCATTAATTAAAAATCTTAAATTTGTGCTGTTGTTTAAAGACAATGTGATCATTTACAGAGAAAACCATAATTCAGTAGGTGGTGTCAGAACCAAATTTAAAAAGATGTTTCAGCAATTGTTAAGTTCTTGAATGACTGGACTTTGACTGGGCCATTGTAATACATGAATGTGCTTAGATCAAGGTGTCAAATGTTCAAAGGGTATAAGTACTTTTGCAGATCACTGCATTTTTTTCTATTTTACAACAATATTGAGTCCTTATGTCTCTTGCAATACCAGAGAAGAGACGTTTTAATTATTTATATGCTAAAAATACATATTTCTAATATAATCATTTTGATTTTCTCTGATCTGGTCTGCTAGAAACTGAAATTACTTACCGTAGTTTGTCATCCAATAGAGGGGACTTCCAGTAGTGAAAAAAAATACAATAGATTGATAATATAGTGTTTAAGAAATAAAGGCTGTGAATCAATCAATTATAAACAGTTTTATCGGCGCACATTCTAGAAACGGCAAAAAGCAGAAAAGCATGGTAATTAAGTGAGACTAGAAGACAGCGATAAGCTGTGATTAATATTCTATTAAAGCCAGAGGAATTTCCTTTCACAGTAATTAGGCTTTTATTAAGCCGATTTGTAACCCCTGAAGTGTCGCAGAGTATGCTAAATGCCAAGATGCAACACACTCCACAGCAAAGATACATTTCACTCGTAGTCTTTCCCGTCTCCTCATTCGGATGTGATGCTACAAAAGTCTTTTAAAAGTCTTGAGACATGCCAGACTTGGTTTCGTTTTACCTCCAAGGAGCAAGACTTTTACTACGCTTTAATAACAATCTTAGTATCTCTTGGCAGTACATTTATAGGAAGAGTGGGTTTGAGTAATTTGAAGAAACTGGGAAAGAAAGAGAAATAAACTCATCCACAGCATGATCTGTGTTTGAACATGGTGGATTCAGGAAAATGAGAAAAGAAAACCCTTCCTGAACAGACTCAAGCTTTCAGAGATAATGTACACTATCCTTTAGTCGTTCATCTAATGAGAGCAAAGTTTACATCTAACATTTTATAAAGAATCACCTTATCAGTGAAAATCTGCATGGCACGTCAGGTAAGTGACAACTATTAACTTTGTTTATAGTTTTAGCAAATTTCCTAAAAATTCAAGCAAGTTATTTTGTGCCTTTTAGCAATAAAGTGTTTCTATCTGGTTACTCTGCAATGAAGGCGTTGTTACCAGCATTTGATATTTTGCATGGTTCTTCATTCTCCTGAGTGCTGACAGGGTCATTGCCCACCTCAATGACCAAGGCCATTTTTTCCTTTTTATTAACGGTGATTGAGCAGCCAGGTATAGGAAGCTCTGGTGGTTCTAAATGTTTTATATTTAATCAAATGTTAAATAATGTGTATGCGCCAGAATGTGAAAAAAGTAAATGCATGCGAATGATTTCTGTTTGGACAGCAAGACCTAAAAAGCAGGTTATACTTTCTATTCTGTTGTTCAGTTGTTGTATCTCAACACTTGAATATCTTCATAACCGTTTGTTACATGGTCACTCTGCAAATTGTAAACTAGCATAAAGCAATGTTTTCACTTATTCTGTACTATATGTTAGAGACATTGACCTGCAACAAAAGCTACAATGACAAGGTCTGGTCATCAAATAGCAACTTTTTTTTATGTCATGGTTTTTGTTCCACATGGCTCAATAAAACATCAGGTTGAAGGTTTAATAACATTTGAGACCTTGAGGGAGACAAAGATGAAAAGAAGGAATCTATTGACATAAGAGCACAGAGAAGGAATCAAGGTATGAAAACCTTACTGTTTCAATTAATGGAATAAATTTACTTGAAAAACAAAAGCAGAGCAAATGTATTTATAAAGCTAGTTTACTCATTTTGTACAACTATAAATGCACATTAAAACAGCGACAATAACAGACCTTCAGACACAGTTTAAAGCTCTTTAAAAAATGTCCAGTTAAAGAGCAGAGGCATCCAATCTGCTCAAATTTGATGAGGATAAATAATCCATATTAGCTACATATGAGTCTAAAAAATAAGTGGAAAAAAAACAAGAGGAGTCACATGCTAGTATAAAGGCCTCCAGAGATCAAAACCAACGGTGGTACTCGTATTCTGAAAATAATTTAAAGGCATCTAATCGGTTATTAATTAACAGTAACCAGACCAAAACTGTTCAAAAATAAAATTCTGTCTGGGTATAACATATAAATAAATACTTGCTCATCACACTTCTTCCATCAACTTTCAGTTGTTCATGGGAAATTGCTGCTCACACAGAATGAAGTTCTTCTGGAGTTTCTTTCTGTGTAAAGATAATTGTCCCTTTCCAGAATCACGTCGGCTTAGCAAGACACTGGCGCAAAGCAAAGGAACTCAAATAGATAGTTTATTACCAAAAAGCAATACAAACCAAAATAGCATTTTATAAGAAGTAGAATAGAATTTAAATGCATTTCATTGATTTTGTGTGGGTTTAAATTATATGGTTGATTTAATTAGATATTAATAGACTCATAGTTTTGTTGAAATTAATGTAAATGTGACAATTCTATTGAAATTTTGTAAAAGAAAAAAAAATCACTAACATGATTTTAAGTGCATTTGTGTTGCAATTTTTTGTTTGGGAAACCCCAGAACAGAATGGATGCAATCAATTAAAATATTCATGCTTACATTGCTTCCACTTTTTTTTCATTAATTAAACACCGATCATATACAGATTTCAACTTTAACTGTTAACACTGCACTTTCAATTTTAAATGCCTTCAAAAGTATGAATGGATCCCTTTCATGATTTAATTGTTTGGCTTCCATTGAAATGTGTATGTGAACATGTGGTTGAACAATGCAGTCATGAGGCCTGACAGGTCACTCCGCAGGGCACACACCAGTGCCATGTCCATCCGCTTCTCTCTTCACAGTGCCACACCACATCCTGACAGGGTCTCGCTACCTCCTTCTGCGTAATTTAACACAGCTTTCCCCGGCTCTGCGAGCAAGTGAAGCCCAAACACACAAAGACATGTGAAAAACTGCTCATATACTGTATGTATTGAGTCTTCTCTGAAATCTTTCCCACCTGACCTCTTATGTCTGGTTACTCAAAAGGCTTCCAGTCTTTGGCAGCTGATTTCTGGAATTTGAACTGTTTAGTTTGCCTCGTATAAAACTGTTTCAAAATATAAATTAAGAGTTGACAGAGTTAACCTGACTCCCTTAATCTAATCTTTGTGGGAATTATTTTGTGTAAGACTTTTTATTTCTTAACCTCATTGTCTTTCAAGTCACACACACACAAGCTTGGCTCCCTTTTTTCTTCCCACCTTTGACAGTTTCCTGTAAAACAACCTTGATCCTCAGCCTAAGCTCTCTGTATCTGCTATCCGTCGAGCTTCTCTGCCTGGCCTCCATCTTCAAGCTCCCGCTCCCCATGGCTCTCTCATCTCGTTGCTCTGTTTGACAGCTTCATCTGATCCACAGGACTTTCAGCTCATACATCTGGCATTCTGCCCTACCCACAGGACTCTAAATCCCACAGTTCATCCTCTTAGGGCTACCTTCCTCCAGCTTCCTCTTCCCACTGGCTCTCAATGTGTGGCAAAAAGCTATCGCCTCACTGCTGACTAGAGCACAGGTAAGACTGTCAGGGGTTAGCTTGCCTGTTCTCACAATCCTGTAATACTTGGACACATGGGAGGAGGAAGGGACGGCATTCTTCGTTTGCAGTTAATGGTGCAAACGCAACAGAAGCCCTTTGTAGGTTCATATGACTCATTCTGGGCTACTTTAGCTCTCAACGGACAGTGACTTGAGAGACATAAATCCCTCTGTATTTCATAAACACTGAGAAAAAAAGACCTGTTGTCCCAGAGAATTTTAGTATGTTTAAAACCTAAACTCTAAGGAAAGATACATATATGCTGTTTGTCTCTCAATTTCTCTTTGTATGAGAGTCATTTCAGAGAAAACAAGTTCAAGTCAGGGATACAAATACAAGTGCATGTCAGTAAATTATTGATCAAAATGTTTTTAAATTCAAAGAAGAAAAACTAAATATATGTTTTTATTACACAGATATATATTACAAACATTCATTTATGTTGTTGGTGATTATTGCTGACAGCTAGTAGAAACCCAGAAGAAGACTGTGGATTTGACAGCTGAGTAACAGACAGCCATTGGACAGTCAAAGTCTGTTGCTAAAGATGTTGGGTCTTCACAGAGTTTCCAAACATTAAGATAGAATAAAGTGTGGCTGACAAAGATCCACAAGAAACACTGAGTGCAACCTTAATGTGATGCTGATTTACCAATTTAAAAACTGTCAAAATTAGTCTGCTTGTCTCTAGATATGTCATTGTAACAGACTGACATTAAAGTTGGAGTATCATGTTTCTAAAGTGTGACCAAGACAGATTTACATCGCATGTGTTATTATATGTTTGTGTAGTTTAAATAGTTAATATTTTGAATATTTATATAAAGTGCATAACTATGAATAAACCTATTTAGCGCAAACTCTTTGCATAAAGTATACAAATCTAGCCTTTAAATATTTCTGCAGAGTAAACTTAATGTTTTTTGAGCTCAGGTTTTTCTGATAACACTTTGATGTTATTGCAGCACTGGACTGTCTGTGGAGCACAGCAGATATCGCATCACTTGGGCTGATCCGAGTCTAAACAACTCCTCCCATTGTGGTCAGCCAGACATACACCTCCCTTAACTAAACACACAGGCACGCTCTCACCATCTAATTCATACACCCACAGTCCTTCCCGCTCCTCGTTTAGTGAGACAGCAAGGGTCCCCACTGCCCTTAAGCTCCTGTTAAAACCACCCCTCACCTCCCAAGTCACTAGGCCATGTCTGTCATTTTGAATCCACCCATCCTTTCCCGCTCTCGCACAGCAGGCCAAGAGGTTAATAGGGACTGAAACAATAGTGCAGCACAGACACAACAAACAACGGCTCGTGGGAGCTGTTTGCCTGTGGGCTGCATCATCTCCCAGTATTCTCTGTTGCTCCATCTGCTTTTTCCCTCTCTTTCTCTCCCATACTTGCTCCTTCTCCTTCCACCCCTGTCTCTTTAAGAACAGGACCTGTCAATGCCCTTATCTCCCGGACAGTCATTTATGCCCATTTGCAAGGTTAATTGCCATTTTATTGCCTGCTATTTATATTTTAAAAGCTCTGTTAGGAGGCTAATAAAGTGACTGTGAAGATGCTGCAGAAAGGTAATTACCACATACGGTTAACAGTCGTGTGGTGTAAAGTGAAAAGGATGTCGAATTGTCATTTCGGTAGTAGAGTTGAGCGTAATTGTTTCAGTCTGGTGGTGTTTAGAAAAAACCTGTTAAGCATCCAGTTAAAATGATGTGTAAAAATGCATCTTTACTGTGCTTGTCTCTTGGAAATCAATCAACTCACTGTAATTCAGGGAATATACATTCTTTGCATTATTTTCTTCACATAAAAATCACAAAGTTGTATAGAAAGACAGCTGCATTCACAGATTAATTTATGACATCACTTTTTGAGTGTTTTTTTTTTTTAGTGCCAACACAAAAACGTGTTTTGATGATGTTGTCTCTGCAGCTGTGGAAATCATGAACAAATGTACTATGTACACAATGAACAAAACATATATTATAAAGTATGCTCTATTTCAAAATTTACTAGTAGATACATTAACTAGGCAGTAAGGAAACTTCTACCAATTTTTACGACAGCCAACAGTTTGTTTCCTTCAGAGGAATTGGCAATACTTATTTAAAATAAGAACCTGAACATGGCTAATACAGAGCATTGCTGAGGACTTTCCAAAAACAATTAATGTTCTGTTTTACACTGTTTACCTTCTTCTCTCCACTACAATGCATTTTAGCCTACATTTTAATTTTGATGGAAACAAAGGAGAAAATCAGGGGATGCAAAGTGTAAAGTTAGCCTTTACACAAATTGTGACTTATCTCTCAAAATTAAACCAACCATAAAAACCTTTTGCACCAAAAACTTAGTGTGGACAAAAGATGCAAGCTCAGCACAAAATCACTTTTTTTTATTTGCAACATGACCATTAGTGCAGACGGGCCCCCAGTTTTATTTTATCCAACATTTTTTGTAGTTCTCATAGTTGTTGCAGATCACATTTATTTTAATAAAAACTGACAGCGCAGCTTGTGCTTTGAGGACGAGTAGACAGGGGCTAGGCATAGACAGCATGAGAACAGCAAAAGACAGAGGGAGGGGAAAGGTGAGAAAAGAAGGATGGGGAGGAATACCAAGAAGTGGCTTAACAGGCTGATTCTTCCCAAATCCATCCATGCACTCATACTGTGAGCTGAAAGAGAGAAGGAGTCAACTCTTTGCCTTCTGTTTGCTCAGCAACCTATCCCAGCAGGGAGGCACCGGCGGAGAAAGGGGGCAAGCATGAGGGCTGGGTGGGATGGGACGGGGTGGGGGGCTAGTGCAGGGATGCAGAAAGGGTCAGCAGAGGTTATGTTGTTGATTTCATTTTCTATTCTGTGTGTTGAGCTTCACTAACATGCACAAACTCAGTCTGTGCACATCTTTCAACACAATACAGTATGGACAAAAACTGTGGAGGCTCCCAGAAAGATTGTGTCCTCACTGTTCCCTGCTCCCAGTCCCTCCCTTTTTGTGCTCTTCAATCCTGTTTTGTCAGAGTCAGCAACAAAACGGACGGTCAAGAAATAAGATCGGGAGGGGAAAAAAGGGGAAAAAAAAAACAATCGATTAGCCTTCAGAGTTCCACGTGGGCCACTTTCATCGATTAGGAATGAGAGAGCAGCAAAGCACCAGCCATGTTCACTCTCTTCCCCCTCTCCTTCTGTCTCTCCAGGGTCCTTTGTCCATGAAGAGAGCGATATAATGGTCCTTTGAGAGGGAGAGAAGTAGGGAGGCAGGAGACACAGGAGAGAGAGAAGGAAGGGGAAGGAGGAAGACAAGGAAGAGTTGGTGGGGTGACGGTTGTGGCGTCTGGAGAAGGAATGGGGAGTTCAGGCCTTGCGGCATGTGGGGGAAGTGTACATAGGGATGGTAAAAGAGGGGAATGGAGGAGGGGGGGGTAAAGAAAGACACCAAGGCGAGAAGAGAAAGTCTCAATGACAAAAGGTCGGGGCAGCTGGGCTCAGGGCGACAGGGACCAAAGGGAGCAGCGGGATAATCTGCTAAAGCCCAGAAAGGAGAGATTCAGCATGCGCGCCACCCTCGTAGGGCCTATGAGCAAATTTGCACATAAATAAGGAGCCAACTTTGCTTTGAACAGGAGGTCGAGGGAGAAAGCATCAGAGAAAGGGAGAGAGAGTCAGAGATAGAGTGAAGTGCTGGAGCCACAGCTGCCTGCCGGCTGGTGGCAACCGGACCTAGACAAAGTTCAGCATTTAAAGCTCCGCAAGGGAGGATTTTTTTTCCCTCCTCCTCTCATCTTTAAAAAAAGTAAGCAAAGATATTTATCATATATTGCCCCACACACGTAGGTTTTTCTTCCTCTGTTTAGCTTCTGGCCATGAGCCTTCGAAGTTTACCCCTCAAAGACTCCTCACTCTTTCGTGTCGTCAAACATTCGTGGACTCAGGGGAGAGAAGTGTGTGTTTTTGAGGACTGCTGGCTTTGTCGAGGCAATAATGCCCTTATATGGCTCAAAACTATAGACAGTAGCCTTATACTATTCAAGCTCAAACAGTAGAAATAAAAATCTATTTGTTACAAACTAACATAAATAATGTAAGGACACAAATGATCACTTTTATCTAGTTTACATTGACTTGCTCAAAATCAATAATTCTGCTGCTGATTTAACACTTCAAAATGTAAAAAAATAAAACTTCTTCAAATTACCATTCTTTTTGTTTTTTTTGTTTTTTTTTGTCACACTTAAATGCTTTAGAGCTTGCAAAGCTAGAAAAAATATTTAAGCAAATCTGTGCCTTTGTGTTGGTTTTTTTTTGTCACCGGTGGATTTGACCTTGGAACTATTTATGGAAGAACATTTGTGCCCAGTCTCTTTCGTATTGTTGACTCATGTAAACTGAGGCAAGTGAGGCCTGCAGTACTGTTAATGTGTTTCTGGGTTATTATGCCAACTTCTGGATGAGTTGACTGTGCACCCTCGAAGTAATTGTGAAAATAATTGGTCAAGTAAGCAAATATAAGGCAAAACAGAGTAACAATCTGAAAGGGGGATGTTTTTCCAAGACTTCCTGTTAATGCACTGGATTAAAGAACTTTACCAACTAAATCTGAGTTAACCCATTGCAAATAGGAGCTCTTTTCTTGTAACAAATAAAAGTAAAACTCTATACAGCCACTATTCATTCTAAATATTTGAATAGCTCCAGGGATCTTTTAAAAGCAATGCAAAGACTTATCCTTCATAAATACAAGCATGTTTTAACTTTACAGTCTTAATTAAAGTCTATAGTTTTTTCTTAAGGCTCCCTGTGCCTTAGAAAAGATAAATTACAGCAGATTATTTTGTGTTAAAACTGTCTTTGTGTCATTCATACGTCCTTGAAACATCATAGACACTTTCACATGGTGTGAATTTAAAGTAATTTATAGTATAGTGTTCTTTTCAAACCTGAATGCTGTTCTTTGAGATGGTGGTTGTAGGGAGAGGAGTTCTTGCAGAGACGAGTGTTACAGGAAGGAGTTGAGCTACTGCAGGTACTTATTGATCAGCCTTGGAAGTTATGAACTAGCTGTCATTTCCCTTTCATGAACAGCTCAATAGGTATTGACTGGAGATGAAAAGCTCGTGCAAGCATGGCCAGCCTTAAGGACAGGACAAAAAGAGGAGACGACGAAAACTCAATGAGGACGGCACGGGCCCTTGACATGTACAATCATCTCTGCACACAGACAGAAACACAAAGTAAGGGCGTAGAAGAAAAACACACCCATTTGTGGGGTTGCCTTACTTTATATAAATAAACCCAGGACTTGTACAGTCATTGAAAGACTGAGATCCAAACAACATATCCAGCTCAGTGTGTAGTGCTATTTGAAAGTATTCATATCTGGCATATTTGGTAAAGTTAAAGGACATAAACAAAGGAAGCAAATATGAAATAGGATAGTGAAAGTAACAAAAAGAACTGACAGCATAAATGGGCAAAAAAAGGATAACTCAAACACATAAGAACTCAGACAAACTCAATCTTAAGTCCTGGGATTGCAAAATACAAATTAAACTCATTCACATGTTATCTCAATGTAACCTCAAACCTAAATATTTTAGGGATATTATTTTTTGTGAAGTGGAAGGAAAATGTCATTATTTTTAAAATATGTTTAAAAATAACATTAACAGTATGTTTTGAGTTTGTGTTCAGCTCCCCTGAATCCATATTTTGTAGACCCGACTTTTTGCAACTACAGTTTGAACTCTTCTAGATGCCATACGATTTCAGATGTCTTATGCTCCTTCAATATTGGGTTGACAAACTGAATTCTACTTGCTATAGTGAAATGTAGTGTTATCACCTAACTCTACTCTATGCTTCCCTACAACTTTGCAACTCACACACCTGCTGTGTTTCTTGGCCTACACCACAGGCCAAGAAACACATATCAGAAATTTCTTGAATTTCTGATATGGTTGTTTAGTGTGGATTTCACTGAGAAGTATAAGAGTAAGGGTCATAAATAGCTGTGGTTAAATTTCTGATGTTTATTTTTTTTCCAAGTAAATGTAGAAATCTGTTGGTTGTTGTAAATGTGGCTTAGTTTGGCTGGAGATATGATGAGATCACAGTGCGGACCAGAAGGCAAGATAAATACTAAAGATAGAAAAAGAAGCCTGAAGAGAGGGGGACTTAGTGGCATTGTAGGTGTTCAGGGATTTGCGTTGATATCACTGCGCAGACCTCGAGTAACTGCTTTGTGGACAGTGACAGGCGTGTGCTCCCTTCTGAGCGCCATCCAGATCACAGACACCCTACAAGGTGCAGATGAAGGGAGGGTGTCTGGGTCTTTCTAATCCTAGCTCATCCGTGTTCCATGTTCTGTAGTTCTCGACCATGCTTAGCAGAATTTCACGCCACAAACCTAAAACCAGCATGCTACACTAAAGGGATAAGGCCGACTGGCAATAGGATGAGCAATCTTTTGTCGCCAACATCTCGCGGTCTCGCTTGCCGGTTGTTTACACATCTTCCTTTCTACTTTCATATTCCTGCTTAGTTTTTGGTCTAAGCTTAATAAAATGTTAGTTTTTCTACATAAAGTTCTGGGGGTTTTTTTCTTTTCTTTTCTAGACAGAACCACTTCTTAATTTATACCGTTATTATTATTTTTTTTTTTTTCAGCAAAGCAGTAAGTGCAGCAACAAGGCACAAACACATAGTGGGGGTAAAGAAAGCAATAGAACAAAAAAGAAAAAAAGAAGGGATGGAAGGTGGATGGTAACCTCCACCAGCAATTTACTTTGCTTAACAGGAGCGCCCACTGAAAAGGAACCAAGCTTTGAACTGCTGCCATCAGATGCCATCCTTCTTCGCAAGACGCAAGCTTTTTGCTGCAGGCGCAAAGGGAGCAAATCCACACCAGAACTAAGTCTCACTGAAGAATGGCAAAGCAGGAAGACAACAACTAAGCATGTTAGTTTCAGTTCTTGCAAATGTGTATGTGTGTTGGCAGATGAATGAAAGATGAGTGGCCTTTTGCAAAGCCCAGACAATTACAACAGAGCGGCAGTGTTGTGTACTTCACAAATAATGTCTTCCCAGGAACCAAATGTGATGGCAAGCAAATGTGAAAGCTGCCATTGCTTTTTTTTATTGTGGGGAGCTGAAGAATGCTGGTATTTACTGTGTGTTATCTCAAAACCCAAACACATTAGGGACTATTCAGCACATTGAGGATTGAATCTTTGAGCCCATTCTGTCTGGGCATTTTTATCCTTCTAGATGTTTTAAAGCAAATTATCCTTGTTAGATTGGCTTTGAGTATAGAAATCTGCATGATGAAATACTTCACTACAGATGAAATCCTGAAAAGAATGCACGAATGGTTTGAAAGCCTTCTCTTTGTGTACACAGCAAAGGTGTACCTTATTTGCTGTTTGCCTTAAATTACCTCCCTGTAGCCTACTCACACATCCTAATTACAAGACAGATAGGTCTCTACGTGCAGTATGGTGTGATCACAAGGCTGCCTCTGTCTCTGTGCTTCGGCATACAGCCGTCTGCAGGGCAGTTTACTTCAGCTTTGATAGCAACAGCATCAACAGCAGGACCTAATGGGGTGCATGACCAGGAGATCTGAGCTCAGGCCTTCCATATTCATCTCCCCACTGCATCGCAAATCTCATGCAGTATTACCATGAGCCTAGGAGAGACGAGTGAGCTACATAGCGCTAGAGATGTTCAGTCACGTAACATCAAAGTAAATGGGATTCTTCGAATTTGTGTTTATGTGAGCATTTTCGTGTGTGTAGCTTCTTGTGGTTTGTAATTTGCAAGGACGGTGAGAAAGCCTCGCTATAGTGTGTGTGTGTGAAATGCCATTATGCGTATGCATGGTTTTTAACCGTCTCAGCACAAGTACATGGTGAGAAGTTGTTTACTGCCTTTTCACCTGCAGGAATGCATGATGGCATCCAACGCCGTGGGGGTAAAACAGCGAATGGGTGACGGAGAGAAAGCGGCAGGGTTATATAGCAGCTAACTGGGGAGCTGTTTAGTTTTATGTTAATTGAAGGGGCTTACACAGAACTCTATTGACAGTTAACATGCCCTTCAAGGTGTTCTTTGTGGTTCAGCACTTCTGTCAAGACACGGGCAGTCATTTTGCTTCACCTTTATTTATATGCTTGAGTACTCAGAACATTATGGAACACGGTGGGGCCCAGTAATAGATGTAGGAGAGGGGCAGGTGTGTGTATGGAAGGTCAGATACCTTGCAGACAGTGCACAAAGGTACCTGGGCCCTCTGTGAGGCATCGAGGAGGTCCAGACGAACACAAAAGGGAAACTGGGGGGGAGAAAGGACGTGGTATTAAAGGCTGAATAACTTAAGATCATGAAAACACATAAAAAAGTACATTTGAAAGTCATGTTGAGATAGTTTATCGTGTTTTCAGAGGGTAGTACCTTTCTTTGACCTTCAGAACAGTGATTATACACATCAACTTCAACGCAAAACTCACCAAAAGATTTTGACTCGTCCCTGCCTTGAGATCTGTAGCAAAGGAGTATATTTCATTTAAATTCATGAACACCCCTGCAAACTGTGTTCATGATAAGTGGGGTGTGAGTGTCAGTGCCATTTCATGTCTAATTGGTTAGGCGTACATCTCGAGTCAAAACTGGACAGGGTTTCTTACTTTCAGATCAGAGAGCTCCAAAAAAACCAACCAGCAGCTACGTCTTCCATCACGCCACCAAGGTCACCTGTCACTTAGCACCCCTCGACCACTGTGCATGTTTGATTTGGTTGACACATTAACGGACAACTGTGACATTTAGTTGTGGATGCTAAGAGGGCTGTGCCCTTTAAACTTCATCTCCACACGCACACCACAAACCTATGGTTCTGCTAGGGCAGCAATGGACTATGTTGTGCAAGTTGGGGTTTTAAATTGAATATGTTGATTTCAGTTAATATAACCTATGATATATTAGAGTATCATTAGAGTTAAGTTTTGAAGCTCATATAATATTTATAGTGGTAAAGGGTTATGGTTAGGGTTAATCTGGTAGATTTCAAGCATTTATTTTTGTTAATTGTGATGAAAATGGCTTTCTGCTAATGAAAACCAAACATTTAGGTGAACGTGATGAGTAGGCTACAGTACATGCACTCCATATTTGGTTGTACCTATTTATGCATTGATAAGTACTTTAATGTAGTAATGCATGGAGATAATCAAACTATGTCCCTGCTATGGTGCTAAGGAAACCCGGGTTGTTTTAGGAGAAATCTTCCCTGTGTTTGCATTGTTGCATTTGTAGTCTTTCATTTTCTTCTTGACGAGCCTCCACGGTGTTTAGATCAAGTAACTTATAGAGCACAGTGTAGTCATTAAACCAGGAACTGGCACATTTAGGAGTGTGGACATGTATCAAGTCCTACTTAAAAATGAAATCAGCATTTCTATAATACTGAGAGAAGAATGAAGTGCTCTGAAATTCCAAGGTAAAATGGTACACAGTGTTTTTCCATCCAACCACCCCGGCGCCTAAATCCTATAATCTTGAATAGGATTTGTTTCACAGTCCCCTGAAAGCTGACATTATCCCTTTTATTTGTTAAACATTTTCAATCAGACATTTTCCTTCCACTTAACTTTTCATAAATATGCTTGGATAAAACACCTATTAGCTTTATAAATGATATATTGGGGATTATCCTTCTTGTCAAGAATGTTAAGCACTGTCTGTTGATCAGCTTAAAGTCATTAGTCTTTCCCATGATTGTGTTGGCCATACCATGGTCATCCCATATTATATCAGTATTAACAAAAAAATAATAATAACTATTGGTCAAATGTAATCAAAATTTCCAAAAACTACATATAGGGTTTTCATTAGCTGAAATTTACAATCCTCAAAAATACTATAAAATAAATCTGTATAATATACGTGAATATGTTTGTTTTAAGCTGAAATTAATTAAATAAAATGAAAAACATTTAAAAATGTTCAACTTTATGGGCATGTAACATAATATTCAAGACATACACTAAATTGGCATTAGAATATCTATGTTTAAGGGATGTAGCAATACTTTTTAACAGAAAACATGGTCACTTTGTCAATAAGATTATAGCTTTTTTACTGGGGTATAGACAGTATCTGTAACACAACAAAACTGAATGATGTTTCGGGACTATTATCAGCCTGGCTGCGAAATTATGTGTTAGTAAAGGGTATTATATGACCACAGCTAATCATATAGGTTAATTGAGGTTTGTACAGAGCAAGGTGTTGTGGATTTTAAGCTGTGCCTCATGTGGCCGCACCCCCACAAAATCTCCATGTGCCTGTGTTAAAAAGGAATGCAGCCAACCTAATTATTTAATCCTATTATTATCAATGTTTGACCTAGAATAACTACACCTATTGACAGGCTAAGGTTACATTGGAAGGAATGTTATCTCCATTTTACATCCTTCTTATTTGTACAAGCAGATTTTGGGCTTAAATGCTTGACTTTTTGATGGGGCTTCAAAGTTCTACTAATCACAGGACCTCCTCTGAGTCTATCTTGCCACCAGCCTGTTCACCTTTGTTCCCTTGGTCAAGTTGGCAAATCAATGAGCCCAAAGGTCCATATACCTTTCTGGTTGACCCAGAGGTGGCTGACCAGCAACCAGGCATAGACTCTACACTGGCGCTGGATCCCATACACAGGCAAAAAGCTGCTCGTCGTGCAATAAAGATGATTTAGTACTGTAACTCTACCTGCCCGGCACCAGTCTCAGGTTTGTGCGCCTTTTGATTAATCATGGGCCAAGGGGATTTATTGTATGGGGGATATTTGCCTCAGCGATTTAATAATGGTAGGGGAGGAACATAATTAATCAGAAAGGTCCATGCATGCCCCCCTTCTAAAAACTGGTAGAATTAATGACTATGAATATGTATGTTTGTTTGTTAGCAGTGCAAAGCCTGCATCTTAGTTGTTGTGGTGTAACTACATTGCTCAACAGCAGTCACGTGCTCTCTGTATAACATAAACTCTCTTGTGTATGTGCGGCATATCCATCTCATGGGTGGCCGGATGTCATTCTGCTCTCACAGGTTGGTGGAACTGCTTATTATTATGTTTAGACTTGCCATGTATGACTCCATCGGATGTACAAACTGACAAATAGAAAGAAACCCACAAACAAAACCCCCAAATAAACATTAGTGTATTACCACATATCTTTTCTTGCAGTTTGTTGCAAATATGCTCTGAGCCTCATGCAGGTATGGGAATCTTGCTCCCCCCTCTCATCATGTACAAACAGTCTGGCACTATAGAAAAATAATGATGTGCCGTCCTGTTGGCTCATTTATCAGCATGTTTTACAACAGGCGCCGGGTGGAAGTAATTAAACTCTGCCATCATTACAATGAGCCAGGCCCCCCTCTTAATAGACACCCAATGAGACACTGGAGGGTTGCCTGGTAATTGTATCTCCAACTATTTCTATCTCGTTTTCTTTCTGTGTGTGTGTGTGTGTGTGTTTATGTGTGTGCAAGCCTGTTTGTGTGTATTTGTCTACAATCCTCTTGCTTCATGTGCGGTTTTAATTAGTGAAGAAAAAGAGCTGATAAGCAATTGAAAAAGAGAATATCTAAGTGAATTACATAGTGAAGGTTAGGTCCTTTGATACTATGTGTCTGTTTGAAGTTTTGAACAATGAACAAGCAAAATTAATCCACTTAGTAGAAAATGTGGATTAAAAGTTTAAGTCAAAAAACTCTATCAGTGAGCTAGCAGTTATATGGCACAAAGCTGGACCTCGATACGTAAATCTGTTAATTTAGCAGATTTTGAATTTCAGGAATTGAATACATTTTTTATTTGCAGTGAGAAAATATACCCTATTAATGAACAAGCACCTAAAATATGTTTGATGTTGCAGTCCATGTAAATATTGCCATCCAGGCAGCTCTGTCAATTCATCAACTCTTGCATTTTTGGTAAAGTTTTCATATCTCAACACCTTTTCAAATTAATGATGAGACAAATTCTTAGAATATTATCACACTGAAAAAAACTTTAATGTATAGTATATTGTGTAGCTCTAATATCATGATGTATAAAATGCCATTTCTTCAGCACAATTGTCTCTGTAACAAGTTTCATATCAAACCTTCCTTTAACTCAAACGTTTCATGATTTACTGTTGTATTTTTTAAAGCATACATAAAACACTTTGTATTACATTCATTGCAGGCATTCCTATTGAATTAAAGTGTCAAATATGAAACCCGATAAAACAACTGGTTGAAGGATGTATGGATGGATCAATCAGACATTGATGGATTAATAAATAAAAGAATAGTTAGATGGATGACTACAACATAAAGACATTGGAAAACGGAATAATATCTGGAAATTTTCACTCTTACAGAGATTTTTCTTAATTATGTGGGAACACTAACACAGCTATCTTTGTTGCAAAACATCTTAAGCAACTGTTGCCTGCTTGCAGAAAAGCTTAAAAGATTAATATTTCACAAACAATTTACAGAAATTAAATTATTTCTATTCAAAAACATATTTAAAAAATATTTTGTTGTAATTTACTTATTTGCATTTTTTCAGCTGTCGCCAAGAGTAGAACTATCAGGGAAAGTAAAGCTAGAAACCTGGTTTAGCTCAGGAGAACAGAAAGGACAACAAAGAGGAAAAAATTTGAGTTTGTCTGGCACTAATGAGATTTCCCCAATAACTTAATAAAAAGAAAAAAACATTTTTTTTTTTCTTTACAGGAAGTGCAACTGTGGTACTGTCTGTATAATGTGCACAAATTGAGCATGTGTGTCTGTGTTTTGTTTTTTAGATTTTTACAGGAATGTCCTTGGATTGTAATTCAGAAACAGAAACCCTATACTCAACACTATTTTTATAATAATTCTACACTTTTATAATAAAAAAAATGCTACAGGTAAATTCAATGCGATTTGTTCCCTAAATGAAAATCCTTGTAGTGTGTTGACTTGACTGGACTGTGATTTTTTAAGCTTATCTCTTTTACTGAAACAATGATGGGCAATTTTCTCAAGGATACACCAGCTATTAAGATGGCTGATCTGAGATTTATATTAGATTACATGCCAGCTCACTATAAGCAGTGGTTCCTTTACTATACCTGCACCATTTAGTATCACTTACAGCCCTAATGGCACAATTACCCTTCAGCAGCAGCATTAATAGCGCTCTTTTGACGTAGGACTGATGTTATAACCCTCAAACATTTTCCATTTAAACCCCCATCTAGCTCCCACTCCACTGTCTGCACTAAGATCCTCCAAAGCCCCTGATCGCTGGATATCGATTAGGTCCATCACCCCAAATGCTGACCCCATTCCTTAACGCCAACTTTGTATCTTTACCATGCTCTCACCCTAATCCCATGGTAATCAAATGGGCCCCGACTGGTCCGTCGCAACTGTACCAATTAGCTTGCGAGCAGGTTTGGGGTTGATGATAGTGGTACTGGCAGAGGTGGCAGCAAACACAGTAGTATCCAGGGAGGCTGTAAACATCCATTAGCGGTTAACCGTCCCTACACATTTTTCCCTCCTAAAGCTCTCTCATTAGTGCAGTGAGCCCTGACAGGTAAACAGCACTAATGGGAATGGCCTATCAATAAATGGCCTGCGTGTTAACAGGAAGTGCTGGCGAGGGGACCGAACACACAGAGCAACAGCGATACAGTGGGGGAAGGGCAAATTTTCTGATAAAAATACCTATAAACATGGGGAGGAAGGTTATTAGAGAAGAAAGACTGTGATGCTGCAGTTTTCCTGGGCACTTTTCAGAAGAAAACAAACATTTGAATTTTCTGCTTCTGAAACCACTAAGACTGGTGTACAAGAAAAGACACTGACCAGGATCTTAAACCTCATCTAAGAACATCTAGGAACACACTGAAGCACTTGTTGCCACATACAGTGCAAAATTAAAACTCCTTCAAGAGTTTAAAAAATTTTTTTTTAATATGTTTACTTAACAGCCACAGATTTTGAGGATTTTATTGTAACTGACCCCCCAAAACATGGTCCCAGATTGTGAACTGAAAGAAAACTGAAACATGGTTTTCAAAATATTAATTGAAGTTGTGGCAAACATATATTCAGCCCTTTTTACTCAATTACACCTTCATGAACTATAGTGCAAATGAATGCCTTCAGATTTCACCTATTTCTTAAATAGAGCCACTGCTTTGAGATCTTGACCATGCGCTTTAGGTCATTCTCCTGCTGAAAAATGGACAACATCATATAGGATTCTACCCCAAAACACTGATATCTGCAACTGCAGTACTAAATTTGTTTGTGGTTGAAACATAGGATAATGTGAACAAGTTCAAGGGGTATGAATAGTTTTTAAAAGGCACTGTAGTTGTATAAGGCTAGGGACAGTATTTTATGGTATGACCTTGGCTGTTTCCAAAGACATGTCTTTATTCAGATGTTGTGAGCTGCAGAATGTGCATTCTCCATGAACATGTCTGGGCATTGTGTGTCCCAGCTCACAAGAAAGACTGAAATGGATCTGGAAGGAAGAGACTGGGTGAACTAAACAGAAAAAATATGAAAACGTGTGAGGGTAGGAAGGAGGACTGTGGGGGGCAGGCAGACATGAGAGATTGATGTTATTTATGTTTTGAGCAGGTTCAATCTGAGTTCACCTAACCATGAGACGTCCCCAAGCTGTGACAACCACATAGCCACTGATGTGCCGTTGAGCATGTGTGTGCCTGCAAGATCATGTTAGTTTATTTTCTTTAACATAAACATAAGTGTATGTGCGTCTGAAGTGAGGGTCAACCAGTGGGCAGTAAACTCTCAGAGAGGACCAGGTACATAGGTAGGATGCACAGCATGGTGTGCTGCGTATGTGTGTGTCAGGGGCCCATTAATGTGACTCTGGGACATTAAATCAGCCGTGCTTCTGCAGTGTATGAAGCCAATGATACACGGATATATCCACCTTCAGTCTCTGCTGCGCACCTTTATCCACAGGTAGATGAAGAGCCAACACACAGATGCACGTGGGTCTGTTGTGTGCAAGACTGTGCATGTGCCTCCCTCTAGGTATATCTGTGAGGTAATTTTTATTTTATGCCATAGATTTTGTCTATGTTCACATAGACATAAATGTTTTAGGGTGTGTTCTTCTTAGGTAATAAACATACTTTCTTTGATTAAAGTGTTTTTACCCAGGTCACTTACATTTACACAGGCACTTGTAGCAACATCTGACACAAAACAAATTAACTCAAATCCAGGCAGTGAACTCTGATAAAATGCAACTCTTCCCTGTGATTCTGAGGACAAATTTAACTCCTTAGCTGTGGCATAATGCTAATTTCTAAAATGGTCACAAGTATGGGATTAAAACTTCACATAAAACATCCATAAAAGATCTTGTGAGAGACTAAATTCAACTCCCAACCTGTCTCGTCCATGTATATATCTGGACTCTTTTTTTGACCACTCCAGCACATTCACAGAGCCATTCTGAAGGCACTTCTTTGATATCTTGGCCATGTGCTTTGGGTGGTTGTGCTTCTGACAAATGAGCTGTCACCCCAGTCTGAGGTCAAGATCAATCTGATGCAGGTTTTCATCAAAGTAGAAATTTTTTGTATCTTTGTTTTTTTTTAAACATGTGCAACCTTTAGGATTTATTAATCTTGTCAAAAGATGTAAAGCAAAATTCATACATGAATTTAATTGATAAGAAAATTCCAAACAAAGAATAAAATGTCATATTAATGTTATGTTGCTCCTGGTGCTGCTCATCATTGAGCTGATAATTACACTTCTGCACACTGTGCAGCTCTCTGATAGCAGACAGCATGTGTGCCGCTCCACTGCTTTACTATGAGAAATGTTTATAGTTTGCAGTGACATAAGTCATGAGCCAATCAACAAATGCAGTCTGCTGTCAGTCAAATCACTTGTGCGCAATACATGGCTAGGCTCAGCACAGAGTCATGCAGGATCTGGTAATGGAGAGGAATCTGACCGGGGCAGACTTTTACAGAACCAGTTAAAGTCGCTTTACTGGAGAAGCGGCCTAACTGCCTATCTGCTTTTCCTAGATCTATCTTTGACCTTATGAAAATAATATTTGAGTTCCATGTAAAGGAACACGGAAGACATGTAGAAAAGTTGATCATACAGTTTATATGTGCAGTGTGGGGTCTAACTAATTTCCAAACTCCAGCCGTCTCCTCCCGCACCAAGCTCACCCCCAATCCTGCATTAGACCTCCCATGTCTAATTACATGGGCTGACCTCCCACAGGTCGCCTGAGCAAAGGCCCTCTAAAGATCAATATTCATTCTTTTAGATCTGTCATCCGCTTTTGACACTATCGACCATGTTCTGTGTCTGCTCTCCCCTCTTGTTTTTTATTCATCTATTTACCCACTGCCAACCCCTGTATCTCCTGCTTCACTTTGGCGGCTTGTACAAAATTTTATGGAGAAATTTTATGTGTTTTTTTTTATTTTCCTGTGAATATTTTGCTTTACAAATTACACTGACTTGTTTAATTAACACTAGTTGAGAAGAAATTTTTTGAGATGTATGAGATATGTGAAAACGCATCATCATGTAACTGTGGACACATTTAGTGAGCTACCTTGAAAAGGGACCAGCTGAGAGGTGGAAATCAGAAACAAAATGTAAAATTCTATTTTTTTTTCCTGAATTTAAAGCCGTATTATACAGTATGAAAAAAAACTGAGGTTAGACCCAAGAAAACAACTGGGAAAAACTGACTCAAATGGTAAAAAGGAGCTCATAAAAAAAATAACAGCAGTTCAGTTTAACATTTAACAATTATAGAAGGTACAAGTTCAGAGAAGAAATTTGATTTCATACATTTATTTACATTTACGTTTACACTTTAGAAAACTCACAGTAAGTCAGGACTGGAGAATCAGTTTTTGTGTTTTTTCTTTTTTTTCCAAACACATGGTGAAAAACTATTTACCTTAATTTTATCTGAGTACCATAGCAATAAGCATCTAGAAGCTTACTCAAAGTCAGCCAGATTAAATTGAGAGCATCTGTGAAAATCAACTTTTGAGTCTTGATAAACAGTTTCAGAGGTTTACAGGTGAACTGTAACCTTATCTATTTACCAATGTGGGGATCTCTGAATGGAAACAGATATTTATCTATCTTTTTGGAATGAAGAGAGATGAATACATACTTTACAATTTTCTTTGTTTTCACATTTAAATTTTTTGGTAAAAATGTTTATTCCAGTGTATCATCTTTCCTCCATATTGCAAGTATGAATTATGATGGTTTGTCTTTTACATCAAACTGAAATGAAACTCACTGAAGCTTGTGGTTGTACTGTTAAAAACTGTGGAAAAATCAATATTATTTTTGCAAGATTCTGGTAGATGTTGACAATCAAATACAAAGCACACCAAAATAAGTATTTTCTCATATGTTATTGGACACTTTCTACCAAAATGTGAGAAGTTACATTAAAAGTTCCATTGTTTACCAGAGAGGTAGAAAACCTGCTAATGTGTATCACAAGCTAAACTAGCCCCTCATCTTTCAACCTGTAGTGCATCGTTGACTTTGGAAGGGCCCAGTGGCCTCATATACTCTTCAGCAGTATTATTGCAGATAAGCACCACATGGCTAATGAACAGCGAGAGGGCTTGTTGAAGGTCAGCCTCTTCATTTAGGGGCCCTCCAATGAGCTGGCCCACTCTGCATGGCTAAACGCATCAACATAATAATGCCAAGGACCCACCGTTTTAAGTCTTGCATCTTGTTTCCACCTCCACCCAACCCTCTCCCTCAATTCCCCCCTTCCACCCACTATTGCCTGGCATACTTTACCTTATGTCTCGGCTATTCCCCTTCATCTGAATTATGTTGATTTCCCCGTTTCCTTCTGAAAGGCTTTTAAAGGTCTTGGCAATTATCCCTCTGTGGATGTGCTTAGAGAAGGATGTTGTCCATCCAGCGTCTGCTGATGATAGGGAAACATGATTTAACACAATCAGAGATGCAAAGCATTGCCAGATACGGGTGCTGATGTGACCGGGTGCCAAGGCCGGCCAAGGTCATGTTCATCTGCATGATTAAGGGAGATGAATTCTGCCCTGACCTCTGAAATATGTCAGGAGGAGTTCCTAGAGTCTGTGTGCTTGAAATTAGTAAACATCATTGTTAAATCTTGGAGCACAGGGATATTTTTTCTCAATTACAGTGCAAAATACTGATTCTGAAAACCACTATTATGAACCTGGTGAACACTCAGTTGTTTTCCTGATTCTTATGGATATTTTGACCTAAAATATCTCTATCAAATCTTCCTGTTGAATAAACAGACAATTGTGGTCTCCCTACTCTTTACTGTCCCCTCCTGGAGGGACCAGGCAGCTGGCTTCTGTACAATGACATCTGCCTATCAGAGTCTGAGTAAACAAAAGAGTTTATTTGAGTAATATTACTAATGTAAGAACAAAACACTGAGAAAGAAAAGCAAGCACAAAATTACTTTTTCATATACAGCCCCATGTGTGCTACCTATGGTGAAGTCCAAATAAGTCCAAATAAGCAAGCATTTTATTACAGGAGAATTATTTCATATGGAAAGAAATGAGAATCACAATTATGGAAAGCCCAAAAATTCCTTTAAATAGATATAATTGAACACTTTTTTTTTATTTATACTTTACTTTTTAAGTCAATCAGAGAGGTTAGGAACTCTAATAATTAATAATTTTGTGAATTACTAATTACAATTAGTAATTCACAATACTACCTGAATGCTTGTATTACTGTACATAGGAACCATACACAAATATTGAAATCCCTGGTAAAGATGTACAGAAATGCCTAAAATAGGCTCATAATTTATTGCAGTAACATAAATCAATACAGAATTCAAACATCAACTTACAGAGGGGGAAAACGCAAGTTAAGAAGTATTTGTAATACAATTAATTAGTCCCTCAAATGTTATCACCCTTAAAAATCCCTACAACATAAATGAACCTAACTTTTTTAGATTGGTCACTGTCTAAAAAAATCAAGTTTGATTGTGTTTACATATGATACAAATACTTACATCTCATACCCACTCTGAAAATGAGGAAAGACAAGAGAATATGTCAACTAAGAAATATGCTGACATATTTCTTAGCTGGAATATGTCAGCAAAGAAATAGCTGGCATTTCTTAGCTACTTTTTAGCTAAGAAATAGCTACAAAAAGATATTTTTTCAGACATCATTCGACATTAGTGTAAGAGTAAAAATGGAGTAATGAACATGTATAATGTTTTGGAAATGTTTTATTTTTAAAGGTGATGTTTTACTGTGAAAGGTTCCCCCGGATGGAGAAACAAATTGAGAAGAAGTTTCTGGGGGGGGGGTTGGTGCTGGCTGGCTGAGAAGCTTTAAAAAATAAATAAATGTTCGACGTTGAGAAACAGCTCAATTGTGTCTGTGAATTATTCTAGAAAGGAGAGTGACAGCATCTGGACGCCCATTAGAAATAAATCGTCACAACTAAATCCCAATAAAGGTTTAAGATTTTTTTTTTCATTATATTCATTATAGTGTAAGTTAGTGTTTGTCTTTGGTTCATTCATTTGAATGGTAATTCTGCAACCATTTTGCTTATGCTCTTGTTTCTTCCAGGTTGAAGGAAAGAAGGGAGCAAGGACATAAAACAACCAGATACAGAAGCATGTTAAAATGTGTTCATACATGACTGGATGTGCATAAACATCTGTTGGGTGAAATAAAAAGATTTCAACCTCACATATCCAAGCAAAAACAGCCCTAGATCACCCATTTTGCCTCACACAATCTTCCCAGTTGTCTACATTAAAAACAGATAAATTCAAGGAAGTACCACTAGGTGTGTTCGTTGGTAAATCCATGAGCTGACTTGCATTTTTTTTTCCTTTTAGCATCCCGATGGACAGAAAACTGTCCATCGGGAGCAGAGAGGGGGGTGAATGTGGTGAACGAGTATAGGAGTGGGAATCCTTCACAGAAGAGGGCCAGGTGTCAATCACCTTCTCAGCCTTGCTTCTTAGGCACAGAGGTTCACACACACACACACGCACGCACACACACACACACACACACACACACACACACACACACACACACACACACACACACACACACACACACACACACACATGGGTATCATGAAGCTCCAATATCAGGGGGAATAAAAAAAAAACACTGAGAAAGAAGCAGAAACAGGAGATAGACAGACAGAGGGGAAGGAAGGAAATACAAAAATATAAAAGAGCAAATGGGACAAAGGTTTGTTGCAAAAAATTATGCTCCAGATGATCCAAAGGTCAGAAAAAGAATTCAAAGAACGCAAAGCAGATTCTCCCAAAGTCATTACCTACCACAAATTACCTGAGCAACAACCTCAAAATAAATAAATAATTCACTTTACATCAACAAACCAGGGAGAACAGGAGAGACTGGGGAGATGCAGACGAAAAGCTGGTAGGGGGGAGAGAGCAGGAAGGGAAGGAGGTGAGGAGGGAGCTAGTGGCAGGAGAAGGATGAAAAATCGATAGACAAACAAGTGAGAGGGCACTTGCAAAAAGGAAGCCAAAGGGGGGAAAATTAAGCATTTAAAGAAATTGCGTTTTGGTGGTAAGAAGGAAGATGAGGAAAAAGTGGGGGTTGGGAAAGTAGGTGAGAAAGCCTGGAGCACAAAAGCGCCTGAGGAGTGGAGGGGCGCGAGCGTGGCAGAGACGGGGGTGGGCCACAATGCCCTGCAGCTCGATAGGGTTGAGTGACCACATCAGGTTCGAGAAGCAAGCGGCGAGACATGGACAAAAACCCAGCGGCTTTAAATCAAGAGGATTAGACTTAGGGTCTCTCCCTTTCTTCAGTCTCTCTCCACATCTCACTCGCTCTTTCTCTCTCTCATGTCTGTTGGGTGGACTGTCCCAGTGCTGCCCGTCCAATCAGAGAGGAGAAGGACCAAAGTATTACTAATAGCCTGGTTTTAATGTTTCAAGTGGTAAACCGGAGTACTGGCCTGAGCTTCACGGCACCAAGGTAAACAGGTCAATAGTATTGATCCTGATTCTGACTCTCTCCTCCCCTTCTGTTTCACTCACATACCAACACACACATATGCACACCCCCACATTCTGCAGCTCTAAAACACAGAATGTATTACAGGATTTATCCAATGCACTAAAATTGTAGATGGGGAGTTGACATACAAGTGTATATCAATAAATTAAAATATCCTTGAAATATGAATTTATTATTACAGTGCTTCAATAAAGATTTTGAAGCTGGGTGTTCACAGAGCATAGTAGTGGAAAGTTGAGCAGAAGGTAAAAGTTTGGTAGAAAACACTACATCTGTGGCAGGGTTAAATGCAGCCTTGAGAGGATTGTAAAGCAAAGTTCATCCTAGATTTCCAAGGAGATTCTGTAGGTGTGAATATGGCAGGGCTTCCTGAGCCAACACACAGACATGTCCAGCACATGGGTAGCAAACATCACATTTCTTGTTTTATGCCACTAATGAGCCAGAGAAAATGTTACAAGTGTCTTACCTGGACAATGACAAAAAGCCCCAGCCTGTTGGTTAGGGAAACAAAGTTTTCTTTTCAGAGAGTATATTTTGCAAGGTTTTTTAAAATCAAGGTTTCAAAGTCTGGAGGAAGAGTGGAGAGCCAGAATACAAATTGCTTGAGGTTCAATATGAATTTTCCACAGGCAGAGAATATTTGGGAATCTTGTGTCACTGGCTGCTGTTAATTTTAGTAGGCCATGTCACAGCCCCTCGTGCTTTTCTCTGCAGACCAGCTTTATAGAGTTTCATATTTTATTTTTGCATTAATAAATTTGCCAAAACCACAAACAGGATGTACAAAATACTTTCAATAGAAAAATGAGAGACACTAGATCCAACACTATATAAGAGCTGAAAGGAGATATTACAGCAGGATATAACTTCCTTAGCGCCTTACCAGAGCCACCTGCCATGCTTGCATTGCTACTGTAAATGCAAGCATGGCATTTGCAATAGAAACTTCTAGTCAAGTAGTGAGTGCAGATACCTGTACAGCAGACATGTCAGGAAAATGCTCCTCTGTATTAAAAAAAAAAAAGTTTTTTATTTTGCATGTAATATGTACAATATTGAGTTTTTAAACTAGTGAAATAAATCAACCTAAATTAAATTATTCTTGATTTTTAAATTTCTTTAAATGTACCTGTTCATACATACAAATGCCCAAATTAAAAAGTGCATTTTTTCATAATTCACACATAAAACATCGTGTCACTCATAATGACCTAATAGTCAGATACACAAACAGGTATTGTTGCTCAGATTGTCATGGCTAATTGCACTCAAAAAGTATAACATATTTGATAAAAGCAACGATCTCTGCAATAACAGCAACACTCAAACATAAGGGTAGATCATTTGAATACAGATTCCTATTGTCCTTCTTATGCCAATAAAACTCAGCAGTGCTAAGGAACTTGCATGGTCAGCAACATTATGGGACTAATTAGCATTTTTTTCTTTTCTTCTGCTCGTTGATGTATTTTAAAAAAAGCCTGGGGGGTCTGCTGTACTTACTGTAATTAAAGCAAAAGGAGCAAATCTCACTTTGGAGTACGAGCACATAAAGGCTGCCTCAACAAGAGTGTCCCTGAGTGATCTTTTTTACAAAAAAATACAGATGGACAAAGGATAAATTCTGGAGGACTGAGTGTTAGGTGAGTGAGTTCTCCATTCAGTAGAGTTCACATTTTTGCTACTCAATAGGACCATTTTCATCAAAGATATTCTAAATGAGACTTGCTTAACCCCCAGCCACTCCAGGAGCTCTGCAAAGTTGCTGAAGCTGCAATGCATAAAGAATATCAAAACTGATAATGAAAGGAGCTGCAATAAACACACAAGCCTTCCTTCTTTATGCTGAGCAGTAGGAAGCTGAAATGAAAAAAATATAAGAAGATATTTTTTGAGAGAGGTGGCTGCTTCCAGACAGTTCTTCCTCACGAATATGGGACATATTTTTCTTGCAGCGAGCCGTGATACAAATATTGGCAATCATTGAGGTAGTAAAGGCTCAGTGATGACACCACGAAACTGCAACCCTTCGGCTCAAATTATGACACTTATCATGAATTGGATAGCCCTTATTAAGGTGTTCATTTAGGCTACGCAAGTCAAATTACAGGCTGTCAAAATGAAGATATACTGGTTGTTTGGACAGGGGTTGACACTGAGAAGCTACTGTTGCTTGATTTGGCTGGATGTGAATAATGCATTAAAATTCCTAAGGTGAAACATCTGATTTGATGAGGGGATTTTTTTTTTAAATAATCATTTTATTTTAGAAGAGGATTTTCTTGGAACAAATTACGGTGGCAAAACAGAATCAATTAAATAATCTTAAACATGAACATCATATTTAATTTTGCTATTAGAACACAAAAAGATGGCCTTCTCTGAGCAAACGAAGACCTTTTTTTAATGGCTCACTGCTCTAAATCTCTAAATCGTCCTCCTTGTTACAGCTCTGTTTCTGCTCAAAAAGCCTGGCAATAAATGAACGCAGCCCTTCAAGCATATGCAGCTGCCAACGCTGTTTCCACACAGAAATACACCGACACATAGATTATTTGTTTGGCTCACTCTTGACTAGCACAGCTTTCTCTCTTGCTCAGCAAACCATCCAACCCTGCAGCAAATGTTGGACAGAACTCTTAACACAACAAAACTACAAAAAGTACTCAAAATAAAGAGGCAAAACCTACTTCAATTCATCTTCAGATGAAGAAAGGAATGAGACTCTGGATTGGAATCATCATCCACTGAAAGACACACAATAAGTTATTAAATACATGTTCCTCCAGCTACTTCCCTGCCGTGTTTGTTGTGGTTTACACCATTGGCAACATCCAGTTGTTGATCATGTGACTTGTGAAGCAAAGAAAAGAGTTTCCATTGCAGTTACTAAGTGACTTCTAAACAGCAGCAGTTGACTTCAATTTAGGTGTAACAGATTTATAGGGAATGGAATTTGTGAAACCGTTTAGAAACGTATTTATTATTTTTACCTTTATTTTACAGCTATGAGCTACTCTGTGTTGGCCTACAGCCTAACAAACTAATAGAATACATTGAAATTTGTAGTAATGGTTAAAGAAAATGTTCAAAGGATATGGCTACTTTTGCAAGGCACTGTAATTATACTTCAATACAAAGCCAAAAGAAAGCCAAATATGTAGTGTTCCTTTAATATTTCACACCAATGATATCTAAAAATATTTGTGGACAGTTACTTAAAGTAAGGAAACCCAGTACAGTTGATTATTGCATAAGTGATGGCAGTTACAAAACTCTCTGACCCTCATCTGAATACATTGCACACCTTACCTACTACTCCAACATGGAAGTTCCAGTGCCTAGGTACCATTTTGCCCTTGAGCCACTCTCAACCTAAGGTTTCCCAGTGAAAGGCTAGGCGGCCACAACTGCCTGCCGCAATGCACTAGGTGACACTGAGAGGCCCCCCAAGTCTCGGTGGATTTGGGGTATCCATACAGCTGCCCACGCACAAATAAATAATGCAATGGCCAGCTAATGCAATGGGCCCTGACGCAGTGGCTGACGTTGCCTGAAGCTACCTTTGGGCTGGAAAATAATTACCATGCAAAAGAAGGGGGAGAAAGGTCCCCCTATACAGTGTAATGGGTGAAAATTGGGTAATACAATGCAACTGACCTCCATTCTTCGTTGCCTTTTCTCTCCTGCTCTCTGACACTCTATATCCCTCACTCTCTTCTTTTCTGTAAACAGCACATTCATTTTCCCTCTTACTCTGAGAAGCACTGGGACATGAATGCTTGTTAGTTGGCATTGCTCTGATATTTATGGGTCTGTGATTTCTAATGTTTAAATACCACATGTACTATAGTAGACCCTAACCACAGACATGTAAGTTTTTTTTTTTGTTTTTTTTTTGTAAACTAAACATGTGTAATGGTCTAAAATTAGAAAAGGCCTGCATTTTGTCATAATCTCAACCACAAAATAAAATCCAGTCACAGGTGGAAGTCTCTAGCTCCATGCAACCATGTCCCAACAGTCTGTTGTATTCTAATTAGGCTTTGGCATTGACATTGGCCTCAGTTTAGAGTGGTGCAAACAGACAGGTTGTTGACTAATCCAGTGCAGGCACAGACACGCTGATCATAAATAAAGAACTGATCAATGTTCTGCTGTTTGCACAAGCCCAACAGTGTTTACCAAGACACCTTCAAACACAACCCTCCCTGCTCGCATGCACCTGCAGGGGTCCATGACTTGAGACAATGGCGTAATTTAGCTTTTAAAATATACTTGCTTAGCTGTCATTTTAATGTAATCAGAAATACATTTGTAAATGGAGTATTTATTATGCTGTATTTAGAGATTATTAAGCATTTATGTTTTTATTGTAACTACGTCTTATAGTTCATATTAAATTTTTAACAATTCAAATATACTGTAATGAAGTTGAGCTACATTCAAAACTATGAATGTTCACAAATCAGTCTCCACATCAGTCTGCAGAACAAAGGCTATTTGTTTCCAAAATGTCTATATCGCAGTAAAAAAAGCACCAGGATTTTTCTGCACATCTCTCAGAATTTGTTTTTAAAGTCAACACAAAACGTTGCACTTTATTAAAATTGGGAAAACTAACAAGATCTGATCATCTCTAAAGTTTGTGAGGGAAGACTTTATTTTCCTATGGACAAGAGAAACAAAAGTTTTTACCTTATTACCTTGAATACTTATGAAATATACAAAATGACAATAAATTCCTTTTTACTCCTTTATCTTTACAAAGCTTCCTGTCTGTTTCAACTGCGCTTTGATGGCCCAACCACAGCAAATAGTTTATGATAATAGCTCTGAACCAATAAATATAGCTTCCCCCTAGAAATGCACTGTTATTTCAGCAGAACTAATTGGTTTCTTGTAATTATTAGCAATTATCAAGCTCAGCGAGTATCATGATTCCACATCATCTGCAAGTTTCAAAGAGCAATGCCCTTCACATCGTTGGTTCAAACGTAATATACCATAAAACACTGGGCCTTTCCACACATCTTGACCCTCTATTCTTACAGTCCTGCTTTCTGATGTATATAGTGGGGTGGGGGTGAGCGCCATGGAGACAGCCTGGCATCCTGGGACTGGGGTATGCCGCCTGCCACCAGGTCCATTTCACTCTAAGCGTCTGTCAGTCAAAACGGTCGGAGAACTTCCCTTTGAAGCTCTGTGAACTCTCTGGAGTGTTTCTTTGCCCCAGTCTCAGCCTCCGCCACCTATTCCCTGACCCATATAGGCTCCACACCTCTCCTTATTCTCCCCCTGCTGCCCATTCATTCCCCTCGTGACATCCACTTGAAATCCGCTCTCCTCTGTCCCCAAAAACTTATCCCCTCATCCCCCCTTATCTTTGTCTCAAGCTTTGCAATCCAAAAATTGAACTTCGAGAAAAAGGGGCTGAACTGAAAGAGCTTAGTTTTACTTTTGCAAACCAAATAAGGTTTAAAATGGTAAGGCGTCATGAGGGAGTAACTCTCAAGCCTTGAGACAGACACGCAGGGTGATTCCCTACAGTTCGCTTGGTTCTGTCATTACTGACACTCACAGTTCTGACGTATTTTCCTTTTCAAAAAAAAAAAAAAAACTAGAAGAGAAGATATATGAAGCTGCATTTAATACTGGCACATGCTTCTTGATAAAAGCTGATGAAGACACACATTTCATATGGCTCAGGTGGCAGCAACCAAAACTGCAGCAGATGTTGGTGTGTATCAATTAGGATGTTGTTGGTTTTATAAACACGTATCACGAAAATGATAAATTTGACTTATCAGCAGCACTTTTTTTTCCAGTAGATGTATGATCCTCGAGTGTCAGAGGAGCGTGCTAAGTGCTGATGTTTAAGAAAACGGTTTGAAGGTGTATGTATCAAAGACTGCAGTTCTCATGCTGGAGCATTACACTTGCTGATGGCTTGTTTAAGAAGTGATGAAATGCGTATTAGATTTGTTGTGACTCAAACAGCTGTGTTCACACCTCACCCTAGCTTGTTAGTGTCACCAGTGAATTTCAGGCAACTGATCATTGATGTCTTGGTTACTTACAGTAGCAATATTAGGCTCAATTAAATTACTTCACAAAGCAATCAGTCTGATATTCTTTCAGAATAAATATGAAGGACAACTGCTTTGCTTTTCCAGAGAGTAGTCTTTGTTGTTTAAGAGTCATCAAGAGGTTTCTGTATTTTTTACCGGGTTATAATTTATACACAACAAACACAAAGTTTAAATAATACATCAATTGAAAATTAAATATTGATAAAAGCTGTTTATTAAAACCAAGAATTACATTTATATCCAGTAAAACAATATCTATCAACTACAGTTTAATTAAAAAGAAACAAACAAAAATAACACTAAAATAATTAAACCACACAAAAACTGAAGGAAGACTAGGAGATTTTCAAAACTATCTAGCACAAACTTTACACAGAATAGAAGAAATATGATAGATTTGTCCAACTTTGCTTAAATCTAGTTTATGTAATCATTTACATATAGGAGAGCACACTTGATCATTTTGTTGAGAAAGCGTTTTCTGGCCAGCCATCAGAGAGTGATGAAGTATAATTTTCTCTTATTTTTCTTTTGATTTAACCTAGTCAAGTGATTGTGGTTGACCAAATGGTGCAGACTTGGAGGCACTCAGCAGTTACAAGTTACAATTTTAACTCTTGGTTGATCCATTTATTTCAATGGTGTTTCCTTAAAGCATGTTACACCATATTACGCTATTTCAAATGTACACACACAAAAATAAAATTTAAAATAACCACTAATTGTGGATTATTTCAAACTTTGCTGATTTTCCTAAGTAAGAATATTCATAAAAGAAAACGTTAGCATGTATCATACACAAGCAAACAAGGTCATATATGGACTCCTAGTATTTATATAACCTTGGGACATCAGCTGCATGGTTAGGAATTTACTTTTGCTGGTCTACGAGTAATCTGGAAAAAAGGATCCTCACATCCGAGAAGGCCGCCCTCTCATCACCACACTAAAGAAAAAATAATGTGTGTGTACTTACAATGCACGTGTTCATACAAGATCGGTCTTTAAAGTATAATGCATCACTTCTAAAGGAATTAATTAAAAAATGGGAAGACTGATGGCTGAATCCTTGGCCTGTTGAATATGATGTCTGGTTTAAACAGAATTCCGGTTAGGTAAAGATAAAAGAGAAAGACTTAACCTTTTTTATTCTAAGAAAAGCCTTGAGACTTGTTCATTAAGACAGAGCACAGTTGACAGTTATAACCAACCAGCGTAACAACTGCCCCTCTGTTCCTGGAAACCCAATGGTAAATCAAATCTTTAAGGAACATTTGATTTCATTTACAGCAAGCCTTAGCACAACTTTAAAATGTTATTTGTGATGTCATCCAATCAATTTTCAGGGCTAAATGTGGCCATTAGAAAAATGAAAATGATCCCTCAAATGGTTGACTCCATGGTGGTAAGTCATCTGAAACATGCAGGAAGGTATTGTGCACCTGACCCTGGGAGCTGATTCCACTTGATGGCTTTTCTCGAGCTCGTGCCTTTGAGGTGTCGCTCCGCTTTTCAGACACGTGGCTGGTAGGGCCGCTCATGGCCACAAGGCCCGCTACTTTGAATAACGGCAGGTTACGACATAATCATCCTCAGCAAGAAGAAGATTCACTTTGACCTCATCACCTTTCTCTCCTCATTCGCAAGCCCTCAGAGAGAGAGAGAGAGAGTCAGAGGCACAGCAAGAGAGAAAGAAAGAGGATGAGAGGAAAGATAGAGCAAATTACAGTGTGAACCCAGAGGCCAAAATGAGACAGAGGGAGCGATTGAGGGTGAGGGTAGTTAGTCCTTGCCTTTGATGCTTAACTCTCGTCGACAGTGCAAAGACTGAGAATCAGAGAGATGTGCAGCGAAAAGCCTCTCTGTGGGTTGCCACACTACAACCCCCAAGGCTGCACAATCATTCTCACATGTTAATGGGCTGCCATTTGGCTCCTAAATCAACTAGGGGCTGGAGACTGAAGTGAGGCAAGCATAAGATAAATATCAAATTCATTATAGGAAGCCAGTGGAGAAAACATTAAAAAATTACAACTATAAAACTTTCATATAATAAACAGACATTTTCATCAGGCAACATCCGTCCATTGTAGCCACATGAACTGTGAAAGCTCCAATGAAATCACACAAATAGGCACGCATGTGGCATAAAGGGGTACACATGAGGGAGGGCCACTGCAATTGATGAAGAAAAATTCTTCTCATGCACCTCGTCCCAGTTTTAGCCTTCAAATTCTGTCTCATGCTCTATCTCACTCTCTCTTCCTCTCTATTACTCTCTGGTCCACTAACCCAGTTTAAAAGCAAGTGGCCAGACACCTCCTCCTGCAGTTTGTCTGGGACAGTAGACAGGCCTTATACTAGGAATATGCTCTAATGAGTACACTCCAGCTGTATACATGTCATGTTTGTGAATGTACTAGTCATTGATTGAAACATTTGTATCTTTACAAGTAGTATTATAAAAAAGAAAAAACATTTTCCTTGAGAAGTTTACATACTCTCATGATGGACATATAAATAACTAATAATAGGATCTAACTGATAATTTTTAGTTATTGTTCTTAAAAGTGCAACAATTATTGTAATCCTTAAGAGATTTTAAAAACAAGATGTTTTTTGCAAGAGTTTAAATATGGAGTGAATTTCTGTGACCTACACAGGATGTACCGTATACCGGCTCAAATATTATCCAAACACATCCACTAATATTTGGACACTATAAGTGTCCCTAAGCAAGTTGGAGTGAGGCCATATGATTTTTGCATCCATGGACGAGTCTGTTTCATAACCACTCTTCCTATCAGAAATTTATTGGAAATCTGCAACAAATCAAAACTCATACACTTATTTTTTTTTTATCACAAACTTTATATTTTGTATGTTAAAGAGAATAATTTAAACATTTGAATTCCAAGACTAATCATGCCCATAGCGATCACAGAAAAACTCCCAAACATAACTGTAAATTTATTTCCATGTGGTATCATTTAAATATTTTGTTTTAGAAAAATCCCCACATCTAAACTGTTTTTGTGTTAACTGCTCTCTAAATGCTGTCAACTACTAAGTGCTGCTTAACAAACCTAATGAGGTTTGCATCCACGAGACATCCGAGTTGTAAATGATTTGAACATAATTGCTTGACTTGCAAATTGTAAAGAAGTATTAAAATGTGGCTGGTCAAATGAGCCTTTAGCCATTCACAGAGAGTAGCACTTGTTTTTCCCATGAATATATACCAGCTAAGCAGCACTTAGGATTCAATAGACTTTCTAGTTCTCAGCAAGCTAGTCGGCTAACCTGAAGCACAAAAGCTTTATATGCTTTAGTTGCAGAAGTTAAATTCATTATTGCACAATTGTAGGTCACATATTTAGTGATATACAAACACAGTCACCTATGCAAACATGTGGTTAGCCACTGATGAGGAACAATTTTTTAGTTAATTGATTTTTATCCACTTATTAATTTCCTCAGGCTTCCTTATCGCTCCCTCTCTCTGGCCTCATCAGCAGTCTGTCAATAGGCTTGGAGCTGCGCTCAATCTTTTATCGCCTCAGTAACGCCTCAATCAAATCCCAATCAGTCACTCATGCCGCCGATCAGCACCCAGCTCTGGCTGAGCTCTAACACAAACACAGATGCAAATGATGGATGAAGAATGTAAATGCAAAACACATTTTGGCCTCATACACTTTTGCTATTACTGAGCTCCCACAGGCCGATCAATAAGACTAGAGATCATACACTCATTAGTCTTAATTACAGTAAATAGATTAATTATATTTAACAGAGTGAAGAAAAATAATGGGTTAAACGAGAATAAAAGGAATACGTTTATATACTATAAAAAGTTTATTTACATATATATTTTAAAAATACATCCGTATTTTAGTCTAAAACAAAGCTCAAAAGTGTGAAAAATAGCTTATCCATGGCTGGAGGGTGCCTGCCTGCGTAGGTATTTAAGACACTTTTTCTTCATATGACATGATAAGGTATCATGAGTTTGATCATCGTCATGTTTTATTCAAATGCTCCTTTTTAATCTTCTTCAGTGCAACAGGATCCATTTAGTATAATTTAAAAGGTCAATCAATACATTTTTGCTCCACACTGACACATTTAAAATGTCCTACACATGAAACACGTAGATCACTTAATGTCATGTGGTGTCTGGATGCTCATTAACTTGCTACAGCATGAAAAAGTTTTGCTGAACTCCCCACATACCTGTACATTTAAAGTTCATAAAGTACAAGTCAGAGAGGGCATAATGACAATTCAGCTTTTTTTTTTTCGACAATGAATTTTTTTATCTTATATTACAAGGTTTCTACACCTCACACTTTGTGAACAAGTGAAAGAATCAAATATTGTGCCAGTTTAAACATTTTTAAATATACATTTGTATCCTACAACTTTCTAATCATATTTTTATTTTTTAATCTTCATGAATTGTTCCGTTCTCTCCAATTTCATTATGAAAAAAATAAATTTGGCCTGTAGACTTTGGCAGCATTCATCCCTCTCCCTTGCTTGTTCCCTCACACCTACCCTCCCTTCTTTGACTGGTCTTCCCCTCATTCTGAACATGTCCCACAGATCAGCCCCACCCATGTCCAGCTCGCAGCGCTCTCTGGCATCCACCAGCGCTGTTTTGTCATCATTATACCTCCCCTGCTTGCCCTGCTTTCCTTAATATATGTCACCTGCATGGGGTTTGCCACCACCAGCAGTGGATGGGTTAACTTTATTTTGTCCCGGACCTTATGGCACTGTGTGAATATGCAAGCATGCGATTGCACGAGCGTCCCTGCCCCGCTTTGTGTACATGTCCGCACAGGCATGTGTTCCTGTCCGTGTGTGCCTGTTTGTGTGTATATCCATGCAGGACATTGGACTATTCTGTGTGTGTGTGTGAGTATGTAAAGGAGAAATTTGCCTGTCCTTGCCTAAGTGAATGGCTAGGATTAAGCTGACAGCCCACCTTAGTGATGGCGAAATAATTGGTTGTTCAGCTCTGTCCTTGTCAGAGCGCTGACAGTTCTGCAGATGTCCTGTGCAGTTCTCCAAAGGTTAGGCTCAGCTGGGGCCGCCATTCATTAATCATTCCGCTCTGACAGTGCACCGAGCAGCCTGCAGCTGCCACCCCGTCCCCCTCAATTTCTGTCACCGCCTTGCACCACCACAGCCAGTACCCTCCACCACAACAATCCCCCTTCTAGGTCTCGCCTCCCCCAATCACCCCCCCCCCCCCCCCCCCCATGTGAGTGTGAGTGTGTGTTTGTGCTCTTCTTCGGACACACAAACAAGTACACTTAAACATAAATTTGCATGAGAACTCAGTGGATTTACACAAGCAACATCATGCCCTGTACATAAAAGGTTTGAACCGGACAAGGTGTATGGTAAGAATGTAAACAAAAACACAAGCTAACAAGGAAATCTCGCAGCCTGCTACTTTTTTATATGTAACGCTCAAAACCTATACCAGTAGTGACTAACTCTTGGGAGCTCAAAAATATTGTGCTTTGTAAATATAACACTGACATGACCCATCCCACTTATATCAAGGTATAAATCAAAATCTCCAGGTCTCCTAAACAAAGTTACTTTTTTATGAAACAGTTTAGCTCCAGCATTAAATGGATGGGCAACAGATGCCTTATAAATATGAATAAGGCCCATATGTTTTTACCAAATGTGTCAAACTATTCCATTCAAAACCCAAGATGAAAATTACTTTACAATCACAGTCTGTTTAAGGTGGGACTGACAGTCTAATATTACCCCAGCACCAACACCTCTGATCATGTGTGCAGTGCTGCTCTGACCCCTTTCCCTTGTTCACTGGCTAACGAGCCTCCTTCAACCTATTTTGTAACTCATTACAACTGTTCTCTTCCTTTACACTTTCGTAGGAGCATTTCTCTTTCCAGTAGAAAGACAAAAAATGTAAGAAGTTACAGAAAGTAGGATATGCGCAGTTTAACGCTGGGATACAAACTGCTCATTTGGGTTATGTTGGGAACCCATTTACTGGGTTGATTTCATAGAACACATTAAGCAGCCAGAACAGTTTAAATGGTTTTGTTTTTACAATGATTTATCTCTCTTTTCTGTTTTACCCTACAATGAGTGGTTGGTTGGGATAAGCAGAGGATGAATGAGTGTCGGTCTGTGGCAGCGTAAGCATCATCTTATACGTCATCCGCTTTTAGTTAATAGATCAGCAGCAGCAAGTTTTCTGGCTTCATTAATTATGGGCTGGCACCTGCACACTCAACTTTGCATATATTGAAAACAGCATCTTACGACATCAACCCTAACACTTTACAGTATCTACGTAGATGAAATCAGACTCAAATCCTGCACACTTGTTATGAAAGCAACACTGCTAATATTTATTCCACTGTGAAGCTCTTTGTTTATTTTCAGCCTAATTCTTCTAATTCTAAAGATAACAATAAAAGGTTAAATATACATATATAGGCAACAACCTAACATTTTTTGTATTTTATAAAGAAACAATTGGATTCTTGTTTATTTATAACACTGTTTTGAAATATTGCTTTTCTGTGCCGACTTAAAGTAATTAAAACAGTTCACTGATATTATGAGACTAAACTATTTTATTTCATCCTGTGGAATATATTCAAAGAACTATCGCCACAGATTAGTGGGTAGATTGCTTAAGAAAGAGAGAAACTTTTATATTTTGTGGACAATCTCATCTTTCACCAAAACAGTGAAGTTTTCAGTAAATACTGCATTTTAAACATCAGAGTTAATCACTGTAGTCTACTTTTTGTATGAGCCGTATATATTGGTGATATTTCAATTTTAAGATAGCCTTTATGACAAAACTACAAAATCTAATAATAAAATGTTTCAGTTTTGTGATTTTACAAACATAATAAAAGTTTTGTAAAACTGTGTGACTCATGAAACCTGAAAGGTTTAGTTGAGAGATAACCATGCAGTACAATTTGATAAAAAAAAACAACTATACATTTGTCCATTAGTTTAGCAGCCATATGAAGCAGAAGCAGATGCCATATTTAGCATCATTAACGGATAGTGGTTAGACAGTGGTATTCTCAAAGAACTTATGTTTTATTTTTTCTATCCCTCTTTCTTTTTTCTACCAGGCACCAAAATTATAGTGAGTGAGCTAAACAATTTGGAGACGGTGGAGTCAGGCAGCAACTCAAAAACAATTTTTCTTTCTAAGAAAAAAACCTTTTAAAATTCAAAATAAGTCACAAATAGAAAATTAAGAGCCTTCATCTTAAATAGTGTATCTTATATGAACAACATAGATATACTGGGCCAGGTTACCACATGGCTTAGTGGTAGAGCATGTGAATTAAATACGGACCACAGTGCTCTGCATAGTTGTCACTGGTTCAATTCCTGGTCCAGAACCATTTACTGCATACCTTGCCCTTCCTCTTGCCCAGCTGCTGTTGAATAAAGACCACTAGACCCATAAAACTCCCTAAAAAATGTACTTGGTCAAGCAAAGTCATATGCTGGCAGAAAATTGATGGTGCTTTGTGAGACACTTTGACAATAAATCTTGTGGCACTAATATTGCGACGTACACCCAGGTTGTTTTATAGTCTACAATGGCTATATATGTAGAATGAGGATCTCTTTTTATTCTCTCTAAACCATCTTCTCCCCCAAATTTCCCTAGAGTCACACTACTGCAGTGTGACAGTACTACCATTAAAAAAATTGTTTTTCATAATTTTGGCTCACATTTATTTTTGTACTTACAGCAGCTTTATGAAATCAAGTATATGAGCACAGCTATGGACATTAAGTGTAGGACTGAGTAGAAAAGAATTATGCAGAGGTTTTTGTTTTTCTTTTTTTTTTGCGCAGTAGAAGGTCAGATCAATAAATGAAAAAATGGGCACTTGCAGAATATGTTACAGCAGCTTTGCCTTTTTAATACCCACTTAGAAGTTAAAGCAACACTTTAAATGTCATAAAAATACTGTATCGTTAGACTCTTCTATGGCCTTTGAATATACACAAGTGAAAGTCCTTACACTCTAACCTTGAAATGGATGAATAGAAAAAGTTCTATGGGCCACTTATGCATCTTTGAAGATATGGTATACATATATTTTTGAAGTTTATGGGGAGTTAGATAGAAAGATATGGACTGTGAATGCACAAACGTCTGACCCAGGAAGTGCTTCTTATTTTTGAGAACAATGCTTTCTTCCTAAAGAATGTCCCTTGATTGAAATGATTACTGAAGTATCGGTGACCACTCCAACACTTAAAATACAAAGCCTCCTGTAGCTTAAAAGTACTGTATGTCTTCTTTTTACAATTAGCAGAAGAATTTTTATAAACCCATGTCAACTTCCCACCTACACCTGGGTTTTACGCTTTAAAAAAACTGTTTTGATCTCAAAGGGATGAAAAGCTAAGGACAAGACAGATGACATGTGCTTTTATTGAGCTCTTAAGAAATTCCTTCTCTCTTCATCAAAACAGGGTTTTGTATTTAACAAACTCAGCTCTATTTGTAAAGGCTGAAGGAAACAGTTGTGAAGACATAACAGTGCAATGTCACAAAGAAGGTCGCTGAGAGGAGAGTGCATAATTTTCATGGATATCCTCAAAAAATATATATTATATATATATATATATATATATATATATATACATATTATTTTTTCCCCCTTAATATGTGATGATGTTGGTTAAAGTATTGGCCTGCAGGAATAATGATGAATGAAGATTTATTGCATTAATATTCTATACATTATGACTCTGCCAATGGGTAATATTATGGCAATTACACTAATGAACTCTCAGCACACGGTGCCATGTTAACATCACAGCTTGAGGGAAGACATTCTTTAAGTGTTTCTTCTACCTAACCAAGTTTTTAAACAGCACACTTGTTCATATCAATCACTTCACAGCTGATATATATATTTATACACTAAAGAATTGCTACACAGGTGCAAGGACATCTAAAACTAGAAGACATATCACCTCTACCAATAATGGCCATGCAAAAATGATGGATTCTTCCTGAATTCAAAAGGAAATACTGTGCAGAATATCACTGATTTGCCCCTCAGAGGTTACCTATGTATTATAGCTGTATGTAGATGGTACACACCACTCCACCTTCTCCCCTTACTGACTATAGTATTAGAAAAGGAGCACAAAGGGGAGGCACATACAGTAGATGAGGTGCTCCAGTCACATGGTAAAGCCCATGGAGGATCTAATCAGCCTCTATGTAGATGTGTATGCTGAGTGAGTGATTGCCCATGGCTGGAAATTGGTGTAGAGGGTTTCACAGGGGAATTGGAGGGACGGGTTTCTTTCTCAGTCTCTCCTCACACCCCTCCCTCACTCTTTGTCATATAGGCACACAGCAGAAATATACACATTTATTTGAAAACACTACAGGAATACATCCGTGTACATGCACTCACATACACACACAGGTAGCTAGTCTCGTGCACAAATCTCCCTATATGCACATGCACACTGGGCTAGGATGATTAAGGTCCGATGCAGAAGAGACTCTGAGTGTTACTGTACAGTGGTTGCTTGTTTTCCCTGCTGAATACAAGCCACTGGCTCACTACTCTCTAACAGGAAGGAAACCAGCCATAACAAATGCAAAATCAGAGGTAATTACTTGTACTATAAGGCAAAAAATATTTCACAGTAGCAGGAATGACATTCCTTTCCTAGTTTTGGACTGTGCTACAGAGTCATTTTGCAAATGTTTTACATCTCTTCCACATTTCCATGTCTCTGTCATCTACTCCAGCTGTACTGGGGAATCAATCCTACTTCAGTATTGATCAGGTAACATTATAGGTATTGTAGAGATATCAATGTGATGATGAATGATTGATAATGCAACCACTGCAATCGATCAGTGCAATACTGCTGATAAGACTCTTGTTGAGCATCAATTTGCATTCACTACTCAGTTTGCAGGTTCATTGTCTGATATTTACCGAAACACAAATTCCAAATGTAAGATTTATCCTATTTAATGTTGCAAGTGTGTTTTACAGTATATCAACAATAACTAAAGGATTAAGTTTGTTTCTCACTTCATTTATAAAACTAGTGCCTTGAAAAAGTATTCATACACCATGACTTTTTAATGTTTGGTAAAGTTATAGCGACAAACTACAATGTTTTTTAATAGAATTTTATGTCATAGACTGACATCAAGGAAAAAATCTATGGCTTTCAGAATTTTCCAGAAATTTAAATTGGATCTGTATTTTATTGAAAAAGGAAGCTTACATTTCTCTAATATCATGTCTTATCATTTTACGTCTCAGTGAGTTGGGACAGGTGGAGTGTTTAGATTTTTTTCGTACCCTTTTTGGGGCCTGTGTTGCATCTTCAATTTTCCCTGCTGCATATTCTGTCCCTCTAGCCCTCTCCCAACACCACCACCCCCTAACCCACATTTTTGATCAATAGCCAGCCATATGAAACCAGTCTTATAAAGGTGATCTCACCACCAAGGTTACTGTCACCTGGATGCCACATCTGGAGGCTACCACCTTCCAATTAGCACTCCCGAGAGAGCCAGTGAGAAAAAAAAAACAGAGTGGATATGGCAACGGCAAATAGAAGCAACAGTCCAAGGATCTTTCTTTATAGGTTTCAAATCTGCATGGCAATTTTGGAGACTGGATGGAATTCTTGATTACTCCTCCTCCTTTGTATAGGTGCTCCTTCAACCAGCCCCACCCTTCTCCAACCCTCCTCCTGCAGGTTTATGTCTCTTCAGTTAGCTTTTGTCACAGATCATGCAGCCGGCTTATAAACTATGCCTTGATTACTGACTGTGCAGCAATAAGGCTTGATCTGAAGGACAGGGGAGACTTATCCCTGAAGTGTTTTCTTGTGGGCTAGACTGGATTTCGGAGCTCAGAATATGAATGTATTTATTTGTTGATTGGTAGGATTGGAGATGGTTTATCAGCACATTTGAGCAATATCTGCAGTATCTGAGCACAAATAGACGAGAGAGAGAATTGGGCAATTACTGTAAATGAGCTTTGGGAATGCATTGAGACAGCATTCACAATATACCTCGTCTAATACATAATACATAGTCAAAAGTTAGGGTACTCAGAATCATTTTATCTGAATTTGCAGGACATGCACTGTATGAAAGTAGATGGCTGAGAGGATATATTAAAACTCATTAGTTTATTATTATTTACAACTGTTTCATTTTAGACTCTTGGTGATTATAATTAAGAGCCAAATAAACCATCATCCCAAACTATTCTCTGCCCAAAGGCTCCAGAACAATCATTCCCTCTTTCACTCACATCACAACAAATGGCCAAAAGACAACCACATCACACAAATATGATACTTATCCAAAACTGAGCAATAAAAAAACCCCAGATACATTCATTCAACGCCTCAATATTTGCATATAAACACTAAACAAGGCAGTTTTCCTTCAGTTTGTGAGAATATTTGGTTTTCAAGACTCTCCAGCACCACCACAAAATACAGTGTTTAAAGCCTGAGGTACAAATAGGCTACTTCACCTCTAAGGTTAGACTGAAACAAAGATTGGAGTCTTTATAGCAAATTCAGGCTTAAAGGAGTCTGTATTTTACTTAACTGGGAAAAAAAAAGCTTTTTTAAAAAGTACAAATAAATCATGTTGTTTAACCCTCTAATTTTGCGTTGAGAAACAAAGATTCACACTTTATGAACTTGGATAATACACTATGGAATCAGTAGATTGAATTATTGCATCTTTTGACATGTCTTACTTTAAACCAGTGTTGTTTAAAGAGCTTTGATTCAGTTCACTCTTTCAGGAATTCTTACTCTAAATTACTACCTTAATGTGGTACCTGCAAATAAGTAATTTTATACCAGTGTACATAACAACTGCCAATCACATATATTTTGTGTGTAGGTGTTTACTTTAGCTCTGAAGGATTATAGATTAATATATGACCAAACATTATGCATATTGTAATGCATATTATTTCCTCAAAACCATGTATTACAACCTGTTTTAATTTATTTAGTTTCAGATCCCATTTTGAGTCAACTGACAATTATGAAATATAAAAGATTAGGATCCTTAATGAGATGACAATGATTCTACGTGACCTGCTATTATTTATGAGAGTCATAACCACATTTCCATGAGGTAAAATCTAGGGGTGGAATACGGAAAATTACGGTACTTAGAATTATTGGTTATTAACAAGGATATAAGGAGTCAAAAGGTTGGATTTTCCAAACAGATCAAGGTGTTTTAATATCAATGAGTTGCAGCTGAATTTGTCGCTGGTCATTTCGTCTATACAAATAATTATTTATTTATTCTGTTTATCTTGAACCCTTCTTTGGTGGTATGAAATGTTGCCATCTACTTTGGGACATTTTGTACTGACCATGCATTATTTGTACCTGCCAGGTGGGGCACATCTTCTTGACAACTAACGATTTAAAGTCATTTAACATTTTGCAGATATCTTGCAGTAAAAAAATAGATTTTATTAAAATAGTTATTGCAAATAAGTAATAATATGATTGGGGGAAAGATATGTCTCATTTTATCAAAGTGAGATGCCTTAAACTGGGATCAAAATAATAAAAATAAAAAAATGGAAAAGTGTGATGCAATGTTATGAGACAATGACAAAAAATTCAGGTAAGTTACATGTGAGATTTGAGCAATTTCTAACTGTTTTTCTCCATAATTTATTACAATACCTACCTGCTATAATTCATAAACTCCTATTTAATATTTAAACTACATGGGTACAAAAAGGTCTATTAATAGCCATTAGAATGGGAAGGGTATTATAGTAAATGTGTATGCAAGCAATTATGGTACAAACTGAAATATGAAATGGTAAAGAGCTAAAATGACCAGCATCCATTTTGAACAGAGTCAGACAACAGGATCAAGGCCTTGATATGCAGAGAGAAGAAGCAAACAAAGCTCTTCTGCTGCTTCACACCCACCTCCTGTTGACAACTGCTCCCTCCTTTTCTTCCTCAGTGTTTGTGAGTGTCTGTGTCTGCATGTTCCAGTTCCTTTTTCACATCCGTTGCTTGCTCAGTCAACAAGCCCCATGGCTGCCCACGATTGGTTGCTAATTGCTGCTGACATTGTTTGGTCTCTCACTGCTTAGTTTAGGACAAACCCCTCATTCATGTGCTGCGGACAGCTCGTTAGGGCTGACCTCCACCTTCCACATCTCCCACCCTGTCTCTCGGTCTCTCTGTCTCTCTCTCTCCCTCTTTCACTGACCTTAATTAACTGGTAAGGCACTGCTGGGAAATTTGCACACAAAGGCCTGGTATCTAGCCTGTTAGCCTCCCACTACTAAAACTCCCCTCTCCCACCTCCTCCAAATTCACATCTTCAGCCTACTACCTTCTTCCCTTGCCTGAGCAGAGGTCATTGTACAGTCACAGAAAACAAAGATAAAATGATTCAGAATACAAACACATTCACCATTTGTGCAGTTGTTTCCATGCGTGCTGCCAGCCGCTTCTGTTTCTTGCCGTCCCTTATGTAGCCTTTCTTTCTGTTTCTGTTCTGTATTAATAGTGTACCTCATTAGAAAGCTTGTTTGGACGTAGTACACTAGTGATACATTCTTTCAAGTCGTCCCTGCCTGTTTGCTTTCTGTTCCCCATTTAGTTTTATTGCTATTATTCTTTCTCCATCTTGCCTATTCGTCATGCCCTCAGCTCCACAAACTCCCCCCTTTGCCTTTCAGGAAGCTTCAGCTGTTTTTGTGGTCTCCGTGGAGTGCTCCCAAAGAGTAGTTAGTATCATAAGTAGACTTTCAGACATCAGCTGTGTAGAGAAAAAAGTCACTTCCCTCACTTCTTAATGTTGGTACATTATAAGAAGCACCAACAGACAGATATCATTTGTTTTCAAATTGACTATTGCAACTGACCAAAAATAACCAAAATCTGTGGATGTAGAAAATGGCTTATCAGTTAAAGACCAGGATTCTTTGCTAATGTTGGAAATATGACACTGACTAATTGCTCTCATTTATTTCCAAGCTCTCATGAAATAAAAAATGAAATAGTGGAATTGCTTCCTTCATTCCTAAAGAGTTTGGTAGGTTTTGCAAACGACTTTACATTAGGAATGTTACAGTTTTTCCTTTACTGACGCATGTGCAGCAGTGTAGTCCAAGTGATTCTCTGTTTTTGTAATCTGTACACTGGCTTGTAAGGGTGATCAGATTTACTTGCTACTTCATTTACTACACACAATTGACTAGTGGCAGGCAATTTTCAACTCTTACTCTGTTGATTTGTTAGTTCATTCTCTGGGGTATACATTACCACCTAAGCTTTACAGGTAGCACATTTAAAAACAATTAGAATTAGAATTTAAATTTGTTTTTGATGTAAGATAATTATGTAAAGATGAAAATTATACAACACAGTTCTATTTTCAGGCATCTACTCTAGTGAAACAAATAGACAAGTGTCAAAAACTATGGCTGTACTACCTTTTAAGAAGGACATCTACTTTTTTTCTAGGTCACAATATGTGGAGCATTTTCAACAGATGGGATGGAGAGTACTCCCCAGGCAAACAGAAGTTAGGTTTTCCTTTCTGATGCTCTTCAATGTTCACCCTCTTCACTCCATATATAGTGTGAACAGTCAGAGTTTCTGTATACTTCGTGTGAACAATTTAAAAAATCCCAATTCTGGTTAAAATAAACTGGAAATGAAGAAGACAGGTAGCAGAAGTAACAGCTAAAATGGGAAGCAATAGTGAGGAAATTAACATGTATGAACAAAAGAAATGTGGATCCTGTTGTTGCGTCTTCTGAAATCTTACAGCTCAGGGATTCATGCCTGTCTTTTCAACACATTACGGGCCTTTGGGCAGAAAATGACAAAATATTTTGGGTGAAAAAGGTCCCCATGGGAGATGTCTGGTGCACTTCGTAACCATGCAGTTCCAATAGCAGCACAGTCAAAAGAGAGGTAACTTCACAGAACTCGCATGCACACATACTCGGGGAAAAGAAATGGAGTGGTTGGTTGTGGAATACATCAGAACATGTGTATAAGAGACAGTAACATATAAAAACACAGTTAAAGGTGGAGTGTGCAAGTGTAGCGGGGGTCCTTTATAATGGAGAGGCTACACCTGTTTACACTTCTTGCCCCTAGCATTCTTCAGCGGGCCCCTTTAGAGGGCCTTGTTGCCAACAGGCAGCTAACTGATATTAGTCTTTGCCTTTTGCAGGCCTACATTAAGTATTTATTGAAGAACCTGTTTTTATCCTTTTTTCTCTCTTCCTTTACTTCCAAAAAGTTTAGCCATTTTTATTGTCTAAAAAGATGCATGAGGAAATGTAATTGATGTGGTGATGAAAAAAGAAAGACAGCTGCCATCATCTAAAAAAATGATGAATCAGGATTTATAATTGACATGGGGATGGAATAGAAAGAGAAAACGGTTAGAAGAGATATCCTTTGCTTAAATAAGGAGGTAAAATTGACTGGGCGAGTGTCCTTTAGAACTCCACCTTGACCTTGAAGGAGGACCAGGAGGAGGTCCCACTTCTTTTACAGATTGACAACAGAAGGTTAAGTGAGGCTGTCATGGCCGCACATTTCCACACACATTCACACGCACACAAACACAATGTAAGTGTGCACACGCCCTAAACATGCTGCTAAGAGGCTCCTTTTGTGAAACTCTCTGACAATATTATGTTTGGACAAGAAGAACATTAATTTGCCTCCTTTGAAGGAAAGTGCACTTCTCTACCATCTTAAGCCCACTTGAGCGGGAACTGGAGTGGAGTCCCACCATCACAGTGCTTCCCGCCACCCAACCATTCATTGTCTCTGGTCTTTCCCAAAATGAGGTCATCTAAGCCCAAGCTTATTCTAAAAGAAGGAGGGGTTCCATGGTACATACAAGCATTTGGTTTGGCAGATATACTAAGAGCCAGTTCTTGACTGCCCTTTCTTATATTGTTACTGGTGGGAAAATGCTAACAACTAAGTTATAATTAATCCAAGACTGACGTACAATAATAAAAGGCCTATATACAAGGGTTTATGATCAAGTAGCAATCCATGCAATGGTGTAGTTCCTCCCACAAGCTTGATGCCCTGCACATAGGGCATCAAGCGGCCAACGATGCACCAAAACGTTAGGCAAGTGAAAATTCATTAAAATTATAGGAATCATAATATATTAATCATAAAAGTATGAAAAGCATGTTAATAGATTAAACATAAAAATAAAATTTTTGCTTCAGAAAATGATGGATATTGTCCCCAGTTCGCCCCATGCTGATTGATGATGCCTCAGTCTCAGAGCAGGAGCATCTGATGCAGCACACAGACCTGAGTAGATATCTGAAGTTTGACAGGCGTCTGGTGGAGCAAACGTTGTCAGAATTGAGCGCATGCCAGAACACCATTTAGAAAGCGTGTATGAGATTTAAAGGAGCATGTCTGAAATTATTGTATGTTCATAAAGATATGTGAGCTCAGATCAGCTTCACTGTACGATCAAGTTGGTGGCATACATAACGCAACCAAAGGGGGAAAGAAACAGGATGAAGTTTCAATTTTTTTTACAGCTGGATACAACTGCAGCGAAGGATAATTTTAAATGAATCAACACTTAGTTCTTTGAACAAATGAAAAGCATGTAAAGTAATAAAAATACAAAATCAGTAAAGACATTAGAAACTATACCATGTCCAGCAATTCACACACTTCATAGGGTATGGTTTTGTTGAGGAGATAACATAACAAAATGGTAAATGGACTGAACTTATATAGCGCTTTTCCAGTCATTTTTGACCACTCAAAGCGCTTCACACTAGAGTCACATTCACCCAGTCGCACTCACAAACACGCACACATTTATACACCGATACGCAGATCGGTAGGCAATTTGGGGTTAAGTGCCTTGCCCAGAGGCACATCGACATGTGGCAGGAGGAAGCTGGAATCGAACCTACAACCTTCCGATCGCAAGACGACTACTCTACCAAAGAGCCACAGTCGCCCCCAGAGCCACAGTCGCCCCCAGAGCCACAGTCGCCCCCAATGTGACATAAAGCTCAAAAAGTCAATCGTACATAACACCCTGCCTTTAAGTAAAGTTTTACAAAATATTGAAATGTCCTATTTTAACCTCTCTTTAATTAGCATTAGCCTGGCTAATAAGAATTTAATCAATTTGTCTTTTTACAAATGCAAAAACTCTATAATGGTATAAAAGTAAATAATAATAATAACATCAATAACAGGATCTGAGGACAGAAAGAACACTGCAACAAAAGTAAAGAAAATGTAGCACAGGTTTTATTTTTAATGTGTTTTAGGTAGCCTTTAAAGTTAATTGCCAAATTTAAACTGTGACCTGCTGCCGTTTGCCTCCCTTGAACTGACAACTCTTGTTAGACCTTAGAAATACATAAACTCAAACTAAGAAGTACAAGAGCCCTGGTCATAATCACACCACCTTGCACTGCCTTCTCTTTGTCAGTCGCCATGTACCAACATTAAATTTTAAGTGTGAATGTGATTATATGGAGGTATTCATTTTTAATGGGCTTTGCCTCTATGTGTTTTAGCATGCAGGAAGGCCCAGCAAAGGGCTGAGTCAGACCCTTTTTCTGCTGATGGCGCATATATTTCGCATATATACATGAACTGCTTATTCCTCCTTCTCATAGGGCTCCACTAGTCTTCCCGCTCCTCCTTCTTGCCTTCATCTCCATCCCTTTATCATTCCATTGGTAGAAGATGAGCCAAGGGGACTGAGGGTGAGGCAGTGCCCTCTGAGGTCCAACTATCCTATAAGGCTGTGTGAAGATTTCATGTGTTTAAGGCAGAATGTGCCTGCTGTCCTCTGCAAAAAATCAACAAGGAAGAAAGTCCTTACAATTTATGTCTTTCATCCAATTAGGCCAAAACCATTAGTTTAAATGTAGGAAATATCAGGTCATGTGTGAAAATATAGTAGGGGTATACAAATACCATACAACAAACTTGTGAGACATATTTCAAGAAATGATTTACACAATATCCCTGTAGCTCAAAGAATAGACTTTAAAATACTGTTGTTAGTTTATAAATCACTGAACGGCTCAGCACCACAATACATTAAAGATCTGCTGTTGTTGTATGAACCTTCCAGACCTCTCAGGTCTTCCGGTTCTGGTCTGCATCCCCAGAACCAGAACCAAACGAGGAGAAGCAGCTTTCAGCATCTATGCACCACAAATTTGGAACAAACTTCCAGAAAACTGTAAAACAGCTGAAACACTGACTTCTTTTAAATCTCAACTAAAAACCCACCTGTTTAGAATTGTATTTGAAATGTAATCAATTATGGAACTTGACTTAATGCTTTGTTTTGATTATTGATTCTATATTGCATTGTGTTTCTGTGTTTGTAATGATGTAAAGCACTTTGAAATGTCTTGCTGCTGAAATGTGCTATACAAATAAAATTTGATTGATTGATTTGATTGATTGATTGAATATTTTGGGAAAAGTACACATTTTTATTCATAATTAATAGTTAACGATTAATCGATTATCTACTGTGTTTATAATAACAGGAATCAGGTTAAAATATACCAGTCCAGGTTTGACCAGTTCATATATGAAATGACTGATTGAGGAGACACTCACTCTGGTGCAAGCTGTATGTTACATTTAAAATGAATCCAAACTGTGATTTCATTAAATACTTGTAAGTCATGTGTCTAACAACCATTCAGAAGTATTATCGTTCAGTATTGGATGAACTTTACGACAGCACAAGAATCTGAGAAAAATTCAGACCTAGGCATTTATTTCCATAGCTTGATTAACTAAGTGAATTATATAGGCTTATGTTTCAAATAATTAACTATGGTACTTTTCCTCTAATGTAAAAAGGAGGTTAAAATGTTGAATATTACATTAATAAAATGAACATTTTGATCTAAAAATGTGATCTTAATGAAAAGTACACTTCTCTCTACTTAAAGGTTATTATATTTCAAAAGTACCTGACACATATACCCCATTAGAAAACAAAATAAGTTCAAACTGTATGTCGATGCAAATTCTTCTGTTTTTTTTATCTGGAGTCATGTAGACAGAACCACAGTTTAACTAATGTTTACTTCTCCTAAATTATTTTTGCTTTTTGAATCCGAAAATACTTTACCTTAATCTGCCCTTGACCCAATCTATAAAATAAGAGACGATTGTTGATTTGATAAGCAATATTATATCCTTCATATGAAGTAACCAGCCGGACTATAAAAATGGGTTACCTATACTCCTACACAGACTTAATAATGCCTGTAGGAAAAGGTAAAAAAAAAAAAGAAAAAGAAATAAAGAAAAGGTTTCACATGAATCACTGAGAGAGCGATAAGGCCTTGAAATTAAAACAGATATACAGCGAGTCCGGTATGGAAATCAATAACATATTATTAACTGAGGGGCCACCCGAAGAGACAGGTGAGGCTTAAATGCATATATATTCTTAATAACAATATTGAGATATAATATAAATAAAAGGAAAAGGGGGAGTAAATACCATGCTGGCTTTTATTAGCTGCCAGTCTCACTGCCAATATGTGCTGTGACTCTGATGTCCAAAACGGCAACTGTCCAATGCTGGGTGAAATTAGAGAGACTGACAGGCAATAAGAAACAGGCCAAGTTAAAGTGATTCCTGCACTCATGCACCCAGAGCTCTTTAAATATTAGAGCAAGAGCGACGCACAGTCGGAAGGGCGAGGGTTGGGGGTGAGATGGAGCAGAGGCAACTACCGATAAAGTCTTATTAAAGCCATGTTCATATTTTTGTCCCCCTCCCTTTTCACTTCTTCTGTGCCCCCAGATTCTGATAAGCCTTGACAATGACATTGGCATAGCAAGGACATACAAACAGCTCAGTGTCACTCGGATTCTCTTTGTGTGCTGTGTACACAGCATATGCTTGGCTGGCCTGGTTTTACAAGAACAATTCACTGACACTTGGTTAGAGGATAAGTGAGAATAAAACGAACTCCATAAATTATGAGAGTCATAGCTGTATGAGCACATAAAACCAAATGACTGTTGGCAGAAGAAGATTATGATAATTTGTTGTAGAAATAATGTTAAAATAATCTCCTATTCCAGCCATTTAAATAAAAGAGGAAGTGATTTGAAGTCATTTTCTTTATATTTCTTGTTCACATATTTTTCCCACTGATGGTCTTTGTTAGTTTTCTTCCTTTTCCTTCTTGACTTTTAGCAAACAAGGCCACACAGAGCGCAATGGTAAGCCTTTTCTTATTGAAAAGACAAAATCCACTCCACACCCAGATGCAGTTTGACTGCGTCTCTCTCTGTGCCACACAGTTTGTTTTCAAATGAATAGCTGAAGAAACTCTTTGGCCTTTTTGCCCCATACATGTATACCAGTGTCCTGGTAAAACCCCCGCCCCCACCATTACCAGCACCACACACACACATGCTCAGCTACAAATACTATAGTTCCCAGTAGGTCCGTCATTTCTATTCTGTCTTTCACTATCGTGCTCCTTCTGCATTTCTGGCTGGCTCTTTGAACCAAGCATGGGGTCTGGTGGCATTGTATGGCTTGCCTTTTTCCTTCCCAAGTTTTGTCTGTGTGTTCTTCAGGCCCATTGAGGACTCCACGGCCCTTTCCCAGCATACAGCTCCTTTGTAGCCTCCAGAAAGGCCTTCATCTTGGACTCGTTTTCCTCAAGACCCCACAATCACCCCACCACCAGATTCTCTTTTTTTCCCTTCTCCCCCCTTCGGAAAAAAACAGGAAGTGAATGCAGATGTCGGAAGCACCTGAGCTCATTGCTCATTCTCTCTGTCTCTTGTTCTCTAGCCCCACTTTTCTTTTGCTCTTTTTTTCTCCTTCAGACCCCCATGGCTGGAGAACTTGCTGCATCACACATTGAACACATTGACATACTGAACCTCACAGTAGAGGCTGTCCATCACAATAGCAGCATGCTTGTTTGTTGTCTCTCTCTATTGCCTTGCTGTCTAAACCTGTGGTTGTCTTTGATGCTACAGCATGCAGGCAGGTAAACGGTCTGTGTCTCCTGTCTGTGTCTGCAAGCCAAGATGGGTAAATATGGTATTTGCTCTTGTGGATGGAAAAAAATATTATCTGACAATAAGGCACTTTTGTTAGAGTGCCTTATAAAAGTATTCGCAACTCTTCAACTTTTCCAAATTTTGTTGTCAATATATTTTATATATTCTGAAATCCCTAAATAAAATGCAATTAGATGCTTTAAGCATTCTCAAAATGTGTTAACAGAGTCAATATATGTGTCATTTGATACAACTGTTCTGTAAGCCCCTCAGAGGTTTGTTAGAACATTAGAGAACAGCATGATGAAAATAAAGAAACACGACATACAGATCAGGAACAAAGTTGTAGAGAAACAATTTCTCAAGCTCTGAACATCTAACAGAGTATTGTTCAATCTGTCATTAAATGTTAAATGGACTCTACCTGTACAGCCCTTTATCTAGTCCAGAGGACTCCAAGCGCTTTCCACAACAGTCAGTCAATCAACCTATTCAGACACACACTCGCACACAGATGGTGGTAAGTCACATTGTAGCCACAGCTGCCTTGGGGCAGACTGACAGAAGCCAGGCTGCCATTCAATAGATGTCACAGGGTGCTCTGACTACCACCAACAGGCAAGGAGGGTGAAGTGTCTTGCTCAAAGACACAATAATGGAGACAAACTGTTTAATCCAGAAACCCAACCCCAAACCAACCTCCTGAATAACTGTTGCCCCATTTGTTGACAATGTGATATTCTTTCCATTAAGAAATAGAAAAGAATATGAACCATCAGCAAACTTACCAAGATCTAAATGATGCACATATGACAAAGAGGGTTGCTAACAATTGAGGAGATTTAAAGATCCACACCTCAGGTGGAAGACTCCTGTGATATGATAATTATAAGCTGTGCACTCCATAAATTTTGCCTTTATGGCAAATAAGAAAGAAGAATACAAATGTTTCAAAATTAAATGAATAAGTACTGTCTGGAGATGTATGTAGAGTATGGTAGGATATTAAGCAAACAAGCAGAATGCTCACTGGTCAGATGAGACCAAAATTTGACTCTTTGACCAACATGCAAGGTAGTCTGTGTTGTGTAAAGCTAACTGTGTAAAGAATATATGACTGGAGAATCTCTTTGTGTGGATGCTTTTGAAGGAAAACTAGCTCATAAGAAGATAGACAGAGAATGTATATATGCATGCATGATTTTTAAAATATGATTTGCTTTGTTTTGAGTGCATTACAAAATATCTCAATAAGCTATATTAACGTTTATGTTTGTAACTCAACATCATGTGAAAAAGTGTGTCTACTTCACAAAATATGGCATGCTCTTGAATGAGATATGGGACAGTAACCACGGTGCCCCGGGGATCAAAGTTAAAAGAGCAGGCGGCTTGGTGGTGACACATGATGGTTGTCTGGCTGCAGTCACAGTGTGTACTGCCCAGCCAGGGCACGGGAAGAGATGCTGGCACCAGCTAGCAGCAACTGGTAGAGTTGGCACAGAGGACACATAGCATTCTTTCACATAGCATTGTGGCATTCAGATACAGTTTTTTTTCCCCTTTTTTTGGCAAGAGCCCTAGTTGCGCTTCTGTTGTTGTTTCAGGCAGTCCCCAGCTCCCTGAACTGCAAATGAGTCCAACATTTTGGTAGCCTACCGTTCAACAAGGTGTTGCCATGACGTCTAATGGCAGGGAGAATACAGAGGGTCAACAAGACTTTTGTGTTACAGAGCTTTAATTGAAGGGCAAAGTCAACCGAAATTCACTGCTAATTGTCCACCTCCCTCAGTCCCAAAGAGAATGGCAGCATTTAAATTGTGTGCTTGCCCTCAGAGAAAAAAAAAGCAAGATCAGTCAATCAACCCCGATCTGCTGCTGTGGAATACCCAGAAAGACAAACTGCAAATGCAGTGTGGGAAACCTGTCCACACATTCAGTGCTTTTCTAATAATGCAGAAAGGAAAACTTATTTATATGATGCTTGAAATGTGGAACAGAAATGTAGAATGTAGAATAGAATAATTGCATGCTTTAACCTCTTTTCAACTCCAGCATTGTCCCGTGAGGGAATGTTGCTGCTGTAACTGCAAGCAATGTGCCTGCAAAAGGTAGTGATAGTGGGAGTTCTGCAGAATGTCAAGGATGGGTGTGAGGAGGAAGATAGAAGGTAGATGGACAGAAGGGAAGAGAGATTGTGCATACCTGTAAGTGTGTGTCAGAGGTAGAAAGGGAGTGAAAATAAATGAAGAGGAAGAACACGTATGAGTGTTTATGTGTAAGCATATGTGTGTTCACTGCTACAGAGATGGATCACCGGCGCTTGTATCTTCTCCGCGGCCATGCCTAGTAGCACGTCAGCGGCAGCCTCCATTTACATTAGGGAGATTTAAGCTGTCTCAGGCAATGGTGACAAGTCAAGGTGTTTCACTTTAATTACACTGGGCAAGGTCACCCCCTCGCTAGCTCGCCTTCATACAGTAGGAGGAGGGAGGGCAACTGCGAAGAGGTGATGGGGGTATTTACAATCTCTTTTAGCTACCTCTTTAATCCATTGGAAAGCAAAAAAGGAAAAAAGAAAAATATATACATCCTGAAGGTAAAACACAAGAACTCATGTTTGTACACTGTATTTTTTTTATGTTTTTATATATCCCATGCAGAATTCAAGAAAACACAAACACACATTCCCTGACAAACCAGTTTGTTCCAAATAATCCCTAGTGACAAAATAAACGCCACTGAGTATGAGGTTATAGCCTTAATGGGCCATACACCATTGAGGTGACATAGTGTATTACACACCCTTAATGTGACACCTATTGCCTACTGCACTTTCAGGCAGGTCTCCCTTCCTCTTTTTTCCTGAGGCCATGGTGTTTTACAGTGGAAATGACTGACTGGGGTTTCACACAGCGTCTGCCTGGTGGGAATGTATGCTGACTTGAGAGTGTCAAAGAAACTCTGTGCGAGTGTTAAGGAGTCAAAGGGACATATAAAAAGGATGTCATCTTACCTAGCCTTTAGCTAAGTCCTTGTTTGGATATGTCCTCATAACTATTTTTACCTGATACCGATCTAAATCCTTTAGCAAAAATGCAGAGTCCAAGTCCAATACTTAGTGAAAGTTCATAGATACAATCCAATTTATGTAATTGGAATTTTTAATAGCTTTAAAATGCAGTAACATAACACTACATCAACATTAAGAGTAAACCTTTAACGTCGCATCTGGTTGGTAATGAAAAATAGCAACAGAAAAGATTTTTATTTTTATTTTTCCCCAAATAAATGTAATTTAATCCCAAAACAAAGATGTAAAGTATTTCTATTTTTGATGTAAAACTTTGAGTAAAAACAACTGTCATTTTCACAACCAACAGAACAAACTTTTGAAAATAACAGCAGCAACAAAGTAATAAGTAATTATTACTAAGTAATAGTCTATTACTTAGACCATATAGTCTAAGTAATGTGTAATTACTTAGACTTACATATTAAGTTTATGTAAGACTTACATATTAAGTCTAAGTAATTGAACTTAATTACTTAGTTTAATTACTAACTAATTAAGTAATTAAACTAAGTCTATTAGTCTAATTACTTAGACTATTACTTAGTCTATTACTTAGACCATACAGTATAGTGGTGGTTGATTTAAAAAGACTCGAACCATCTTTGTCAATCACAAATTGTTTTCTTGCAAAAGTAACTACAACAATGCACCTTGGCAGGGTTAAAATATGTATAAAATGCAATTCTGGGCATTATGGTATGATTAAAAGATTCTCAGAACAGCAAGTCACAGAAGCAAATAAAAACATTTTTGAGGGGATACCAGTCATTAGCCTAATCAAGTCCCTGAAGCAGAAACGGTTTCATGGACAGTAACATATTATGTTCCGACAATGTGACACCTAAAACTAGGATTGTAATTTGTTTTCCAAGCTGTATCTGCCTCGACGCATACAGCTGCAGTCACCAGTGTGCTCATAACTTACTAATGATGTTAATATTTTTGCCCAAAGCAACTTTGTAAAGTGGGAAGGCAATGCTTTCTTTTGATATGACTCATTGACAATTTCAGTGCAGTTCCTGTTAGTCGTGTTTAGACAAAACCTACAGAAATCTTCTGTCATATAAAATATTTTTAATGCTAGTTTTGAAGGTTGTAAAATTTGCAACTGTCACCCAAGGAGCAAATCAGGTCAGGAACCAACCAACCAGAACCAACACCTGTATGACCGTCATTGTCAAAGGTGAAAAACACTGAGAAACTCAGATTCGGTCAGGTCAGCAAAAAAAATGCCCAAAACAAAATACAAGTTGCAAGCCATGCATATGGATTTTTCGAAAAATAGTCCAAACAAAATGCATCCGCAAAGATAGCTAGGGGAATGAGACCAAAAAAAAAAAAAATCACAGACATAACCTAAGTCAGGAAATCCAAATCCGTTTAGAAATATTTTCATTGAGATCCACTTGTTGGGATTAGATCAGTTCATCCCTATCTGTGTCCTGCTTTTGAAGTTGTTTCAGGTTTTACTAAATACCAAGATCAAATCAGTTCAATAAAAAATCACAGCTAAAGTCATCTCAGGACAACTTTATTGGAAAGAAACCAACAAATAGCCTTAAGGCAACTTCTGGAGAATGTTTAGACTGATGTCATAGATTTTGTGAAATGTGAAAAAAAATGTTTAATGAAATCAGGAAAGTTATAATCTTTATGAAAAATAAAAAATAAAAAAATCTAACTCTGCACCACACTCTTGTATGTTAAGAGTTTAGGTGCAGACGTGTAAATAAAAATGTGAAACTTACAAGGCTAAAGTGCAGCTGAATTATTATTTACATTATTTCATTTTTGCTGTCTGTATGCAATCAGGCAAAATGCTTTAAAGGTAAAGCATTGCATATTGGAGGGTAGTTCTGTCTTAATGCACTTGTACTGAACCTTTTCAAAACAAACAAAAGAACACATTGACGAGTGGATTTTAATATAGAGGGGGAAAAAATAAGCCTAATCTTATTTTAGAAACCCTCTATACGGCCAGACATGCTCTTAAACCTCTAATCATTTGTGTGCCAAGTGTTTGCTGCACAGATTTGATGTCAGGCTGTCAGTTAAAAGCAATCTTACCTTTCTTATCAGCATCACAGCTTTACCCGTGAAAACTGCAGTCATTTATAAAATAAAAAAAAATAGAAAGAGCAAGAGGGTGGGAGTGAATGAGAGAGATGGGAAAAAATAGAGGAAAAGAAAAAAAAAGAAGGAAGTGCCTTCGGGGGAAGTTATTAAAGAAGGTGCAAGCTGGCTGGCTTGGCAGCAGTTCAAAGGGGTGGATCCCCCTTGCCGCCCTGCACCCAAATGGCAGTTGCTGGCACCACTGCTAAACACACAATGCCTTGTGGCAAAACTGTGTCTTTCATTGACAGATGAGTGGGGAAAGGCAAGGAAAAGAGAGAGGGAGGAGGGAAGACAAAATGCTGCCATTCTATTCGTTTTTTTTCCTCTTTTGAAAAAAAAAAACTAACCTGAGAGAGGTGTGATCCCCCTAACCAGTTGTGAATAGCTCCTCTCATACACAGAAGGACACACAAAGGAAATATGTTTTTTGTCAGCAGTGGGAATGAGAACAGGAAGTGATGATGAGTTATGAGTGATTGTCATAAGTAAATTAAAACAATGAAATGCCAAAAGCTATACCATAGACTTTAAATGCATCAAAATGAAAGTGTTAAATGACACTGAAGTGAATTTTTTAATTTACATTTATACACTGAATACATATTAAAAAGCTTCGCACCAATTTGATTTTTCTGCTTCTGCCAGCTTGATACCATTCCTCCCTCAAATGCACAAGGTTAACATATTTTATTGAATACAAGCTGCTGAGCTCCAGTTGAAGCTCCTGTTCGATACTTCCTATTAATAAATGGATTTCAGGGGATTTATTTAATTCACTGAAATGTTGAACAAGCATTAAAGTACACCAGGCAGTTCAGCTAACTGTACATCAGTAACACATGGTTATGATTTCATTATTTTTTGGAACTGACATGATAGTTTTCAAAGAACTGTAGTGATCATCTGCTATGATCACAAAATGCTACAAGTATCACATGGAGGCATTAACAAATATACAAAAACATAAATATGTGTGGCCTGCACACACCATTAGATCAGTTTTAAATTGGATTTATGCATGCATATATTAAACAGAAAATTTGTCTTAGCACTGACCTTGCATAGCTCAAGGAAAGCCATGAAGTGTATCTGAAAATTTTTATTTTTGCAGCATTCATTATACAGTATGTTAATGCTTGATGTCACATTGGATTATTGTGAACTCTGTCAAAACATGTCAATGCATATATTGCAGATATTGTATCCCAACATTTTTCTTGATTAAGTTTTCTTGCAAAAAGTACAAATTGTGGGTGACCAGCCTAGGTATGCTAGTTGTTAGCATATCCAAAGCTAACGCCAACCTATCCAAACTAACAGACAGCAAAGGGAGTAGTGTGACCAGCCAAGGCAAGCTAGTCATCAGCCTCTCCAAAGTGAGTACTCTCCCTTCTCATTTGCTAAGACCAGCCTCTCAATTCCCGGTGCCGGCCTATCAATAATCAGATCAGTAGCTGGCTTCTGAATGGATATAGCCTCTTATAGCAAGGAGGTAGGCATCCCTGGGTGTGCAATAGTCTTAATTGTGGCACTAACACTACATCATACTTATCCACAATCAGACAAAAATTTATATGCAGAGTCAGCTAACAATAAGCTCTAGGAAAGCATTGAAGATTAACTTGTTCTTGATGCCACTAAGGATTAGTTGCAACTTTATCATGTGATATCTTGTCATATATTTTCTTCCTGCAGAAATGTCACCTCTCACCACAGGAGGCCATCTCAGTGGAACCAGTGATGCAAATGCAGTGTCTCTGAATCCAGATCAAATGGGTTGCATGCTCAAGTCATATTAGAAGTAATAAACAACTTTTAGTGTCAAAGATGTTTTAAAATTGACAGCAACCCAAATCAAATGAATGGGTTATATGGCCTGAAAAAGATAAAATTGTTATGTTAATTGTGTTGTGATGCAATAGTGTTTCATTGGTGCATCTTGTAGCAAAGCATCCACAATTTTAATCTCAATTGAAAATGTGCAACTATAAAAAGAGCATGCAGAATATGACTGTAGGATACAATAATTATTTGAGAATATTACTGAGCCTCCCAAGGTAACGTATCGCAAGTGAGATGTTTGTTAATTGTAGTGTTAGATCTTGTGAGTTGTGAATCAACAGAACTCCATTATACAAGCCCTGGTTTGCTTTAGAATTAGCTCTAAAATCTGGAGGGACTGGCATTCCTGCCTACATATGTAAAAAACAAAAAATATGTGATGTAACCATTTCATTCAGAATCATGATTGTTTTTCCTTCTTTTATATTTTTACCTCTACTATGGAGCAGGATTCTGCATCAATTCAAAACATTAAAAGGTTTGAATTAAACCAAATTGATTCAAAGGTGTTACTTTGCATTTGCATACTACCTTCTCAAAAAACTGGAGCCTTCAGCCACAAATGTTTGCCTTCATGTACTCAAAGGCATGTCTGCCTATGCCGCTGAAGGTTTCCTGTTCAAATCATGTCTTGGTACGCAAACAGTAGCGTTGTTGTTGAGTTTCAAGTGATTTCCTGGCCTCACAAAGGTACAATTTATATCATAGTTGAGACTGTGTTAAATATTGTACGATAGATTTTTCTTGATCTCAAATATGTCTATTCAAATACTGTGGGTTGGTGCTACCAAAATTGTTGAGATTAGGTTACTATAATATCCAATACATAGCCATTTGATATTTATTTTCATCATGATGGTGAGGTGGATGAAATATTAATTGTTTTAATATTCTATTATAACTTTTTAGATGGAACAACTTATAAAAAACTCAATAAAATCCTACAGTGATTTATTGTAGTCAACATTTCTGGACAGCAGCTTAGTCCTAATTTGTGAAACTGAACTAGGTCAGATAATGGCACACCAATTGTGACGTGCGTAGAGTGAGAGTGTCTGGGTATTCTCTTTCTGTCTGTGTGAAACAGAGACAGTTGTCAAGCCGTGACCAACTCAGTCACGCTGCTGCTACACTGCAAACAATGACCTGAATATAATGACAGATGACACATAGGGAGTGTAGATGCAGCACAGGACAGAGCTCAAAACCCCATCTGTTACTCTAACATATTGGTGAGAGGTAGGTAGCCTTCTTACAAAAAAAAGAAATACCAAATTGTTTAATACTTTTAGACTTAAGTGTGTTGTACTGATTTTTTTTTTTTTTGGTTTTAGCACTTAGTATGAGTTTGGTTTATCATTATTTGCTATTCTATTCATTGACCATATTTTCTGCGTGTTTTTGCCATGATTACACACTGTTGCCTGTAGACTTTTGTAACTTTGCGTCTTATTGTAAGTGAAATCTGTTTGATGGGAGTGGGGAGGGTGAAAGGCCAAAATCAGACATCCAAAAAAAGCTTAATTACAAATGACACTTATTGTATATATATAAAATAAAACAACACTATTAGCAATCGTGAACTAAACAGATTTTGATTTTGTGATGATCTTGTTTTGAAACTGAAACTATCAAATGCAATTGTATGTTACAATTACTATTTCTTGCTCATCAATATCTGTGCACATGCTTCCTGCTGCATATTATTATTATATTGACGATTTATTGTTTTGTCTCTGCTCTCTTTTCAAAAGATGCAGGCTGTGGGTGTAAAAGGTTACAAAGATGTAAGGACAAAGAATGAAATTAAAGTTGATGCAAGTGAAAATATTATTGCAAACTTACAAAACATACCTGTTTTACATACCTGTTGCTGAGGGTCTCCGTGTGTGCACATATGTTTTTTATTTGTAGTACATACTTTTAAAGGTCTGTCATGAGTGAGCAGTTTTGGCCAAATTGGCTGAGATAAGTAGCTTTTTATAGTGAACACATCTGCTAGAGTTGGCAGCTGAGAGGGAGGGCCATGGTGGCTCTTTTAAATTTATTTTCTACAACACTTTCACAATTAAAGGCCCTTTTTACACATAGCACTCTGCTAATAACATAATGGCGAGTAAAATGTCATTGAGTGGTGTAATGTACCTAAATCCTTCACCCGCATTTTTAATGCTTTCATAATTGGAGTGTACTTTGGAACATAGTGGCACACAGGAAGCAGCATTGGAAAGGCAAAAAAGAAATGACTTGCAAAGATGTCTGCGATGGAAATAATAACTAGCCTTAGTGCTAATGCAGGGCTCTTTGCAAAAGGGGAGGAAAAAAACATGCTGCTAATTGAGTTTGCCTGAAAAAAGACATTTAAAACTCATCATTTCATTTTACAGTCCTTTCTGTGGCATATTGTGTTCAGAAAGAGGAAGAAGAACACTAGTGGTGTTTCACATCCATTTGGAGGTTAATGGTCAAGTTTCAGGCTTTTAAATGTGATAAAAACTACACTGAAAGCATTTACTTTAATTAATTGCAAAGTGTGGATTTTTTTCCCAGTACATGTGAACTTTTGCCATTTAAAACTTTTCTACAGAAATCACTGCACTTATGCATGATAAATAACAATTTTAGTACTGTTTTGCTTGTAGTAAGGGTAATATGAACATTCTCTCAAAACACCGTGCAGGACTTTTTTCATTTTTATTTTGAATAACAGTTAAACTAAACTACTACATGCTAAAAGTTTTGCATCTGAAATCCTTTTTTCTCACTTTCTTTTCTCTTTGCTCTTTCCTAAAAAAAAGTATGGAATGGACTGCCTCTGATTTGTGACTTCATCCTGACACTATACATTATTTTCTATCACAATGACCCCTGGCCCTGTCTAAACACAGGCCTTAATGACTCATGGTTTCTGGGCACACTCCTTGGTTATAGGGATCCTAAGGCAGTAGACAGGGCAAGGAGAGGACACTAGACCACAGGATTGAATGGACTCCACACAGACATTAGCACCGTTGCTTCTGGGTTCCATTGCATCAACGTCAGATGGTAAAAACATGTCCTCCATCTTACAAACCACACCCTAAGGGGTGACAAAAGCACCTGCGGACCCCTTATCTATCAAAAGATAATGACCTAAGTGAAATCAGTCTTTCTCTGAAAGCACTCAGCTGTTGTGCTGCAGCAAGATGTGGCAAGTGGTACAAATTAGCCAAGACCTCGTTACTCCAAGATAAGCCATTGTCCTCGAGCACTGCTACATCCTTTGTTCTGCTACCAGCTTTTTTCCACAAAAAAAAAAAAAAAACTGCAGGTCTACAGCAAAAATGCATCTTCAGTAAAATGAAATGCCGAAAAGGGAGCTTGAGGTGAGGGAGCATGGAAATCATTTACAGAAGCATGATAAAATGTATGTCTGTCTGTTCCTTGAAGCAACAAACAACTTAACAGGTGCCTGAAGTAAAGGAGTTGTCCGACAATAGTAAAAGCTTTCTTGATCGTTTAACCTGTACATCCCATCAATCAGCAGGGGGATGAAGACATGCATGCATGTCTTTAGAGAAATGACACAGTGAAACACAAAATATATCACACAAATGGTTAATAGCTTGGAGAAAACGGGGATGTTAGAAAATAAATGGATAAGCCAGATTAGATGTACTAAAACATACTGTGAACAGAGAAGTGCTTAAAGAACATATGTTATAATTATTAGTTGCACTTGGTTTCCATGTTTTCTCTAATGATATTCATTTACATGTACAGAAATAAAAATGGACGGAAGAGCAGAGAATACAGCTAAAGGTTGCTAAAGAGAGAGACCTCACATATGTAATACTAAACCTGGGCATCCATGCATAACTCAGTAGCCAACCACTAGCAATATCTTCATCGAGGAATGCTAACTCATAAGATGAATTTCCTTCTTATCCATTAAGAAGGAAAAAGTCAGAAGAAATGTCAGAGCAGGAGCTTGGAGACCTAACAAACTGGATCCCTATTTAAGAAATGAAAAGCTCTTTGAAGTCTGGCTTTTTTATTACAGTGAAAATCGACTACATGCAAATATTTTACTTGTACGGGGTTTAAATGCACAACAGTTATATATATATATATATATATATATATATATAAGTATTCTAAGAACATCTGTCATGATATTCTAAACTCTATAAATCTATCTTACTACTGAAATGTGACTTTATTTGATTGTTATACTTAGTAGTTTCAAGAAAAGTAAGATACTTCTTTACAATCCATTCATATGTGGTTGTGTTGCTGGAACAAAACTATCACAGTAATTTATTTGATTTATTTGTGCAGTCTGCTGTCATCAGAAGTTGCTTTGTGCTGACAGAGCACAGAAACAAATATTTAAAAATATAAATGTATTCTTTGTTGAAAAACATTCACAGCAATCTCAGTTGTTTGTTTGCTTTTTCTCAATTTACAACTATAGATAGTTTCACTATGCGGTTCCACGCAACACATTAACATCCCTGCATAGTTGTGCCTTTTCATTTAAGAAGGGTATGGATCCAAAGGCACTTCTTGTTTAAGTGTGTTATTTTTATCTGGTTTAAAAATAATTAGAAATGTGAACTGTGATTAACTTGTGCTCCAGATTTTTAGATTTTCTTTCACATATATTTTCTCATTAAGTCATAATTTTATGCATGTGAATCATTTAAAACCAACCTCTGCAATAAAACTAGTAAAGCATAATAAACCATTGACAGCACTACATTGTGTTGTAATGTTCTGCTTTACATCTAAATCGTGGGTGATCTATATTTACTCAAAGTAGCACAAGGACCCTGGGGTTAATTGCAATTGATGGGAGGGGAGTGAGGGGGAAATGGGTGGATCACAAAGGTTGTGACAGGTGAAACTGATGGCCTAGAGAATTGCCCAGAAACTCACCAGCTGGAGGTGGACCAAGTGCCAACTGCCCATCTAGAGTGTCAGCTTGCTCCAACATGCCAGTTGAGATCTGCGAGGGCTCAGCTCATGACCAGTGTAATGCCACTGGGTATTAAATGTCAAATCACAGAAATGCATTCACTCATGAATAAGGCAAGGCATAAATCTGTTAAATCCATTAAATCTACTCGAAAGGAACTAAAAGTTGCTTACAACTAAGGAAGAAATTACAAAAGGTTTCCTTCCTCTGTTTAAAAAAGCAGGTAAGCTGTTTTTTCACAATTTTAAAAAATATATTTTTTTTGAAATTGAGTTAAGACTTTCATGGAGAATCCAGAGGGGTTTTTTGATATGGGTTGCATTTACTCAATGCAAAAAGGATTACGCAAAATGTCCACTGTGAGCCTGTAACTACTTTGTACCAAGGTATGAAGAATACCATCTCTCAACAAAGAACATATAACATATAACCCTCGAAGAAGATGACCTACAGCAGCAGAAGACCACGCTCAGTTGCAGTACAATCAGCTAAGAGCAAGAAAATCATGATTAACACAGTCACAGATAAGTAAATATTCCCTGGTGTAATTAGTTTTGATTTCAGCTGAACATTCATATGGTAAGGTCAGAATTTCTCATAAAAAGCATAAAAACATTGGTCCATCCTGCCTCTTGTAAACAGTGGTGGTGGTATTTTCTTAGTGAACAATACCAACCAAGTATTGTTCACCTACTTGACCCTACCTGAGTATTGAGGTACCATACCTCATTATGCTTACCAAATCCATTCTTTTATGATCACAGTGTACATGCCTTTTGAAAGCTACTCCAGAAGGATAGCTTTCCTGTTTGATCTTTGTGCCATCTCACAAGGATTAATATATTTCCACAGTTTTTTTTTGTTTTTTGTTTTAACATGACAATATTCTCACTTTGTTCCAGCAGATTCCAGCCAGTCAAACTACATGAACATCATGCCAACGTATTACAAAATCTCAAGAATATTTTTGTTGAACTTGTGACATGAAGCATTAAGGCAGCTTTGAAGGGATAAGGAGTGTGAAGTCAAATCAGAAAGAAGAAAAATAAAAAAATAAAAAAAAGTCGTGCGTTCCCACACGGACCTAAAAGCGGGACGGACAAGGAAAAAAAAAAGAGAAGACGGAAGTTAAAGCCGTCAAACAAAGAGGACAGGAGTTTGGGACCTTTTGAATCACAGATCCTAGTCAACCTGTGTACAACTGGATGATCTTTTAGATGAGCAGAGAGGCAGCCGGTAAGACATAAACTGTGTTGTTATGAGATCGGACCGCAAAGTTGTCTACAATCCAGTTTGGCCGATCGGATCATTAGTGACAGCTGAACTGAGGTGGTGGATTGCAGCGGCGACGCTTGCCGTTCATTGACTGATGGACTTTTATGATTGAATTGATTATTGCATTGATGAAATGGATTTGGGTAACAAGTTCAATTGTTAATTCATTTATCATCAACTTCAAAGAATAATTTAAAGCTAAATTTATGATAAATATTTATTATTAATGTTGAGAAGCAGATGTTTGTATGCTAAGAAATGTATGTGTATGAAATGTAAATATTAACTTGAAATGCACTTTAAAGTTAAGTTAAAGTTAACATAAGTTTAGTTACTTGTGTATTTAATTTTGATTATTTTGTATATTTAATTTGTGATGGGTTGCTTGGTATTATTTATATAATTTGCAACTAAGTGAAATTAATTTATACAGATTAGTAATTATTATTTTTTGGATTTGTTTAAAGGTTTTTACCTGCATCCTCTGGATCAATGGTGAACATGTCCATACACTGAAATAAATGGAAGTAAAAGCAAGGAAAACTGTTTGGTCCTTCGAGTAAAATCCCTGTCATTAAGAATCTGCATGGGGTCATCCATCCCTTTTCAAGTGGGGAAATTGTACAGTTTAAAAAAGAACTTGACAAGGAGGTTCAACCTAGCATCAGCAATTTGGACCTGATAAAGTGGATGGTGGATGTAGCTACTAGTAATACCATGATTGCTTGTTCAGAGAGCAGGCTTGTTATCTGAAGACAAGCTTCTCGCCTTGTTATGTAACTGCAGCAGCTAAGCTGTTAAAAGTATTAAGAATCAAGTACCAATTATAATCCGTTACTGGATTTCACTTATTTCCAAAAGTAATAAAACATCCAGGCTAAAACCATATGGTTAATTCTAATTAGATGGTGGAAATGTCAGCCTCAGTACTAGTCAGTTTTATACACTGGTTAAGGACCTGTAGAGACACTTTGCACAGACTGACACTGACATACACTGGCAGAGTTTCCAAGTGAACCTCAGCTACATGTGGAAAAGGCAGACAGATCAAGAATGTCGTGATGAGATGGAGGGGAGCAGTGGAAAAACACGCCGAAAAAGAGAAGGGTAAATTCATAGACTTGTCAGTCATGGCAATGAACGCTGACAAGCTAACTCCGTGGATAATGTTTCTGTCACAGAGCCCTCTAATCACAGTGTTCTTAGTCAAAACCAATCCTCTCACATCAGAACACTTGCAAAGTGCATCAATATTTACAACAAACAGCTAAAAAAGACATACAAAGAGGCTGTCGAGACAAGCAGACCCACTCACGTCCCTGCCATTGTCACCCGCTGTTAGAGGAAAATCGAGAGGAACAGACAAAAACAGAGGAGAGTTGAGAGTTGTCTCTAAAAGGAAGGAAAGGAAAAGAACACAGGAAAAAGATGGCAGTCTTAAACACACCCGAGCAGGTAGTGCCTGTCAGAACACATTGCCATCCTCTAATTGGGTCATTTTTGATACCCACTTGCAGTCCGTGCCAGCGTATTGATGGGGAGGTGTCGAGATGCCAAGAGCCTGCTAGGCCTCACTGGCACAGAATCAAAGCAGGCACAAACGCTGCCCGCAGACAATTTGGCAAGCCAGAGCACATGCAGGGGTGAGAACATCCAAACATGGCCCCATAGCTCCCGCCTGTACCACCGGGGCGTAATTGGTACATGGGCATTCCAGAGCGTTTTCAAAGGAGGGAACTTAATCCACATGTGTACTATGAAATTGGCCATTTTGTACCCAGCTTCCCCCTGCTCTCTCCTCCTCTTACATTCCCCCAGTTTGAAACCCTGTAACTGATTTTGCTCTGTGAACGTTTCATATCGCTCCCATCCTTTCCGTCAACACATCAATTGCATGTCTGTCTTCCTCCATGAAAATTGCCCCGGGTTTGACCACAGCAGCTTGGGCTGTGAGGGCGGACAAGGATGCCTAATCTGCACTCTTGACAAGATTTCAATCGTCTAAGTTTGTTTGTGACTGCAGTCAGGCAGGCATGTGTGTGTGCTGGTATGTTCCTCTCCAATGTAAATATGCAGATCTGGAGAGCCTTACACAAATTTGATTTGTTCATATTGAGCTCGCATATAAAGCTCTGGAGTCAGGTTTAAGGGTGTGGGATGTGGACTGATGCTTACAGATGTGGATGAGCCAAACCAAGAACATCCCACTCCTCTTCTTAGACACACAATTTTGACATCTGAATACTCAAACAGTTACATCGTTTCGCGTGTAGTGTGAATTCCTATATTGAAGAACAGTGTGTCATCCTCACTGCCTTTGTGTGGCGGAGTGTGCCTCCGAGCCAGCCTGGCACTGACTGGCACATGGAGTAAACTGACTCCAGCTGCTTTCTGACCAAGGGGAACTTGTTTAATTAAGCACGCTCCGGTTCCAATGAAAAGGTTGGTCTCGCCCCCAGCTGTTGACCAGTCTGCGGCACCCCGGGGCCCTGATGGCAGCGGGCGTATCGGCCGTGGTCCGGTCCGATCCGTGTTTCCCAGACAAAGATGGACTCCGCCTGTCATGCCAGGATGTATCACGCCTGAGTCCTCCCTCATAAATTAAACATGAGATCTGGAGGAGTTCTTTTAAAAAAGGAAAAAAGACCCAGAGGATGTTTCTCTGCTTAAATTCACCCACGCTGTTTTTCTTTCCTTCTTCTTTTTTTTATGACTCGGACTCAGACAAGGAAAAAAGGAGGAATGGGTAGAAGGTATAAACAGGTGCAGAGGTGAATTAGAAAACAGTGCCCTTCATGACTTTCTCAAGAGTGTTTGTGAATACTTGTGTGTGGGTAATCCATGGTGGCCTGAAAAAGCATTTCAAAGAGCTTTCTGATCTGATGTTTGGCCCTTTCCATGTGCTTATGGGGACATACTCATATGTAAGAAATAGACTTGGCTTTAAAGCATTACTCATCATCATCTGTTTTAAGCTTATAATTTAGCTGCAAGTGAAATAGATTTACCTTGAAAGCAGGTGTTTTGTTTTGCTAATCACAGATGATTCTGTGCTACATAGTCACTGCAATATGATAACCCCTTTTTTCAAAAAACAAAGAAGAAATTACATGAATATTTCTTTTTTTATATAAATTTGAACATTTGCTCTTTGCTTGTGCTGTCCATGTCAGGTACTCTGGCTCCCTCCCACTGTCTAAAACGTCATACAAGTTGTTTTTTTATTTATTTAAAAAAAAAAAATTCTCTAAATATCGTTTTCATTTCAACCATGCTGTATCTCATTCTTTAAAAAGCATTTTGTGAATATATCAATTTGTTTGGTAACAAAACTGACTGTCACCATGTTGCTACTCATTTCTGGTGTATGTGGAAAGACACACACCAGACTTTCAGAGATACTCTGGAAACTGCATCAAATCTAGCCCATACTCCTAAAAATCTGTGGCTCCTCCAACTTAGCGTTGATCACGGAATTTGACTCAAATACACTTATGCTTATACTATGAGAATTACCCTTTCCTATTTCAGTGATTGTACATGTAAAAAAAACAATAGTATATTTGCTTTATGGGCAACTGATCAATCTTTATTTGACTTTATCAGCAATTGTGTCACCACTCTGAGACAATGTCATCCTGGGTGAGTAGCCATATTGCCCATATCAGAAAGTGCTACTTGCCCCTGTCAATGTTCAGACTTCTATCCAAGTCTGAATTTGTGCCAACATAAAAAAAATGTTCACAGAAACTTTCCAGTCAGTCTGACTTAGTTAGAAACTTTGCAAAGAAGAACGCAAAATTCTTGTGTACATCAGCTGGAATTGCACCAAAAGACTGTTCTACAAACCTTTGGCTCCATGCATCTTTCCAAAGGATATCTTTCTGCTGAAACAAAGGGTATATGTTTATCCTGGATTAAGCCAGATATCCATTTCCCCATCATCATCAGTGGCAAAAGAGTGGAAAACATGCATAGTTGACATCTCTTGAGTCGACATCAGATATGATGTAACCTGACAAAATGACAACAGTCAAGAAGTCACTTTAGAGGCTCCTCTACTTGGGATGCTTGAAGCGGGTGCATCTAAATGGCAAATGGCCTGTAGTTGCAATGTTTCTAGTCTAGATGACTCAAAAGTGCTATTACTGCATTTACTCATTTCCATTAACTGGTGGTAGTAAGCAACTAACATCGTAGTTGCAGTTGCCCTGGAGTAGTTTTGACAGAAGCGAGGCTGCTATGCACCAGCACCACTGGACCCCCTGACCATCACCAGCAGGCCATTCAAGGTGGCTGATGTGTCTTGCCCATGGACACCACTGAGACAGACAGAGTGGGGGTTTGATTTGGCAACCCACTTATTACAGGACTAACTCCTATTGCCATGGTCACAAAAAGCTGCTGGTAAGCTTCTATAAGTGAGCCACTGAGTCAGTGCTCACATACAGTATTGCAGGATAATACTTTGTCTGTACTGTAGAGAATAGAAAGAGTCTTCATTGTATTGTCTGGACAGCTGAGAGGATCATCAGTAATCAGCTCCCAACAATGGAAGACATTCACCTCCGTTTTACCAGGAGGGCCGTAGGTATCATTAGGGACAGCACATTGGACACACACTTTTCACACTCCTGGCCCTTGGAAGGTGTAAAGGACATTATATGCCTGAGCGTCCATGCTCAGGAAGCTTTTCTATCACAGAACTGTGTTTCCTCTTTACTCCACCATCCCTCACAATATTAACTTCTTACATACATGAACGACTTAGTTGTTTAAACTTATTTTTTTTGTTTATGTATTTATTCTCTGGCATCTGTAGTTACTCTGCATTCCAAGATACTCTGCAATGACAAAGTATCTTATCTTAACTAATGTATCAACACACAATAGATGTATTCCAATGATCAAATGACACAAAGGTGTATCTTTAAGCTTAAAAAAGCAAGATGTACTCTGCTATTGTTCATTATGTACTTTTACGGACGTAAAAATATGTGCATTGTGTTTGCGTACTTGTACCAGACAGGCAAAAGTCATGCAAACATCTTAATTGTTAATTATTATAATTGCCACTATGTTCTACTTAGTGTTAAATCTTTGCATTGATGATTACACTGTTCAAAGGTTTCCACCCTCTTCACCACCTTGCCTACATCACTTCAGTTTTATAGGAGAAAGTGATTTCTAAAGTGACAAACTGAAGAGTAATGTCACAACCTAGCCTCACCACAAGTCTTTCTACATCTAATAAGGGCTGCTGTGCCACTGTGACAGCATCTAGATGACAGGTCGTACTATCACCAAGAGCAATTGTCACCTTTACAAGTTGTCAAGCAGCTTGTGTCCTTGATGCAGTGATTATACATAGTGGGTGGGTTTTTATGTTACCACCTGCACCCTTCAACAAATCACATGTGAACATATGAAAGAATCAAAGCGCATCAACACCCACGAATGAATAAATGTTCTGAATCTGATTTCTATATATTAACTTTTTTATACATTCTCTAAGCTCCAACAAGACCACTTTTAATGAGTATTCCTTCAGAGTTGAACTGGTTTCTTCAGCTCATCTCTATCGCCCTCTTCATACCGCCCCTAACCCTCATCCCTGATCCTCCTGTTGTCCGTGGCAGGGTCCACGGGAGCCCCATTTGCCATGACATATGGTGAACAAGGCAGGCTCTGCGAGCGAGTGGCCCTGTCTGGAGCTGTGACTTAGTGTCATCGCTCAGTGCCTCTGGCAGCGCAGGGACAGAGGGATGAAGGGTCTGGGGAAAGAAAAAGAAGGGAGGAACAGGGATAGAGAAAGGGTGGGTGTTGGGGCACTGGGGGGAATTCAAGCTGGAGTTTTTGCCCTGGAGACACACTGGCAGTCCTAAGATTAGAGGGGTAATCAATCTCAGCGTGGAGCTGGCCAATCCCACCGCCCCACGGCCTGGCAACCTGGCCTCTGCAGGTGGGGGCAGGGCAGCGGGGAGCAAAGAAACCCTGACAAGGGGGACAGAGGGACAAGAATAAGAGAGATGAGGAGAAAGACTATGCTTTATTAAGAGTCATTTGTCCTTTAACAAGCCTTGGTGCTGGACAGGTGATGAAGCATAGCACCACAAACACATATGATTACTGTCATCGTTGTTTACTGGCTTAGCTGCCTCCATCACCTCACTAGAGAAAACTTGGTTTGGGTTCCTCTACCACATCATTGCCTGGAAGTGTGCAGGACTACTCTTGGTCACACAGTAATTAGGGATTTAATGACACCAAATTCAGTGTCTGAATCAGTCCAATTTGTCTTTATAAAAAGTTACATTGTCAAAAGTGCAACAATTATCCACCATGCTACTTCTACAGCTTAAAGTCCTTTTAAGTCAAAGTGCCTGAAAGACCTGAGTTTTTTTTTTTTTTTTGTCCTTTACGGTACAGCAGAAATTATTGCAGCACTGACCAATGCACAATGGGCATATTTAGTTGACAACAAATAGTAACTATACTATTACTAAATTATCCAATGTCCGCATTAGGTCATTAAACTAATACAGCCATTATGTTTAAAAAGTACTCCACAGATAATGTTGAACAGAATAACACTGCAATGACTTGCCATTAAATTTAACCAAAATGTGCTACCTTAGAATTTTTTTCAATAGGTTATCTGTTGTGAATAAAGGTTTGCAGGTCTTCAGAGCATAACTTTACCAAATGAATCATGGAGGGTTTAGTTTCATAATAACCTAAACCTTTATTTGGCATCAAAATATTTTCTAAAGAAGAAACAAGTTTGGATTAATGATAGGCATTCTATTGCTGTCAGGGGTGGAAAAACTAAGTTTTATGTTGTTTTGTTTCCACGTTGCCTATCCGTAGGAGACTCCAATACCTTATTAAATTGTTGCTGCAGGCATCTTAAAATTTCTAACTAGTATAAAAATATTAAAGAACAAAAAGTCTGTTAGCTTTTAATTCCAATTAAATATACCAGAATTTAAAGATAAACAATAAATAACTGAATTAACTTTAGACGTTGACTAGGTAGTAGATGCATATAACAATGCACAATTCTGACAGAGAAAATGACAAGCATAGCTGTTATTGTAGATTTAAGATTAGTCATAAGAAAAAGATTGGGAATATCTGACATAACATATATTTATTTGATAGCTCAGTTAATCGAGAATTTATTTGAGAGAGCATTCCAAAAATATGTAGTAGCTGCATAAATTACTGATTACCAAATACAATACCCCACTATACTCACTATCTGCAGAAAATTGGCATCCTCAAAATGTGCTTCAAATGTATAACTGAAGGAAGAAATGCAATGTTATGCAACAAGTAGGCTGCTAAATGTGTATTAAAGAGGTGAAAATGAAAGAACGTGATAAATAAATCCTCATGAGACCTACTTTAGATAAATGAAATAATTAAACTTAACTCCCCTGTGGTTTTACAGTTTTATTTCAGTTTAAAGAATATAATTATACATCCTTTTCTTTTGTTAAGCTTCCTATTTACTATTTGTTTTCTATTTTTCCAGATGTTTAATAAGTGCTGAGCTTTTCCCTTTGGGCAACAAGGTACTTCACATTAAGGTGTGACGTGCAATGAGAGGTTATTTGCAACATGTATCAGAAAGTATGAAGAATTACTGATCTTCTTTATCCAATGTACGCATTTATATACAACTGAGATGTAGCACTGAGGTAGGGAAGACTGTTTTAATTGGGCTGAGCGATCTGAGCAGAGTCCCATCTGTGGTGAGGTAGGGACTTAATTATAAGCAAACATGGCTTCCTATTGATACTCCACAAAACCTCAGTGAGGAAGAGGGTTTAGAATAATCTCGATGCCCTGCGGGTCATCGCACACTGTAAACAACATGGATTTATCCAAAAACACAACAGACAAGAAGAACATAACAAGTTGTATGAAATCAATACAAGCCAAAGCAAGAATCAAAGGTAAATCAGGATAAACTGGACTTTTTGTTGTTTGTTCAAATTTGGTGAAGCTAGATAAGAACGTCCAGAGAGGATGGCGAGAACAGGCTAATACCTAAACGAAGAGGTTGGAAACCTACATCCAAACACGGCCAATTCAGCTCCTTATGACCTCACACAGTGGACAAAGGGAAAGATTTGAGAAATACTTTATGGTACATCTCATGAGCCTGTAAAACCATTTTAAAGCAGAAACAAAAATAAGTACTAAGCCAATGGATTGGGGGAGAAAATTTGATGTGTTAGTGTGTTGTTCGCCTCCAGTTGTGGTCCACAACATCTAAGGCTAGCAGCTTGGCTCATCTGTGATCCATGCTCCCAGGCATCTGCATTAATTGAGCTTGTAATTGAATAGTTGTCTTCATTAGTTCCAGTCCCCTGCTTGCGAGTCTCACTTACGGATTACAGGAAAAGCATTTGTGGTAACATCCTCCAAGTAAGGTTTTATGAGACCATTCTAGCTCTTCTGTCTTTGATTTAGTGATGCTACCAAACTGATAAAAAAAAAATACAGTCAATTACTTTTGAACAAAGACATATAGTATGTTGTTTCAGCAATGTACTTGATCCCTTGAAAAAGTCTTTCCAGACCTTGAACTTTTTAAAATTCTTCCTATTATAACCACACACTTGACGACAGCTCCGTCTCAATCAGACCACATGTAAAGTGTTTATAGTCTTGTCAGTAATTCTCTATTATGTTTTAGGCTGAACTTTGACTTGGATTTTCTAACACATTAAGATGCTTTGAGATAAACCATTCCATAGAAGCTGTAGCTTTATGTTTAGTGCCACTGTCCTGTTGGAAGGCAAAACTTCACTAAGTTTGAGTCTTTTTTTTTAAGGTTTTATTGATTCTAGTGGTCTTTATTTAATAGTTAAATAAAGACTATTTAACAGTGAATTGACTGGAAAAGGGGTAACGAGAAAAGGGGGAAGACATGCGGCAAAGGTCACCAGGCTGGGAATCGAACCTGTGATAGCTTCATCGAGAACTAAGGTCTCCATATGTGGGTTGTGCTTAACCTCTATGCCACCACAGCACAAAGTTTGAGTCATTTTTAGCCAGAGCACCATATTCCACATGCTCTGTGGTTCCTTGACGAAACTGTCAGGATGAGTTAAGAGCCATGTTTTGGTAACTTTGAACGGGTGCTATTTTATGGTGGGGGATGAAAGCTGTTGTATGTGACTTTAATAAACAATATGTGTGTTAAGACTGTCACCATGTCTTGATAGTGTAATGTGACAGATATTCTATGAAAAAAAATCAACCAAATGCAGAAATACACAGCTTGGTCAGAAACAAACAATCAGAGCCAGGAGGAGAGTCTTAGTGCTGTCAATAATGCTCATGTATAGATATCACACCCTCCCCCTTGCTCTCAGCTAGTTTCCCACACTTGAGCATACCAAAAATATTCAAGCTAGTTATTTACTAATAAACCTCTGAGATCACATACATTTAGATGGTATTTAATTACTCATTAGGTTACTTCTGAGAATCATTGATTTTACTGTAATTTTGTTTAGAAGTGTTTAGAAAGTATGCATGGCATACTTTTACATTTGGGCTTTCAAAAAATGTTATTTTCCTTCTACTTCACAAATATGCTCTACTTCATGTTGATCTGTCACATAAATTGAATTGTGCAAAAATAAAATACATTGAGAATTGATAAGAGAAAATAAACAAATAAATAAATAAATAATAAAAAATAAGTAAAAATCAAGGGATGTGAACATTTTTTTCAAAACACAGACCTTCCAAGACACAGGCCTGCATAATGAAGCAACTTGTGCAAAGGAAACAATCAATTGAAGAAATGATGGCGCTGACAAAAAGCCATTACCAGCACAAAAGCTCTAAATGCCAACAAAACATTAATCCAGACATAAGACAAAATGGTATTAAGGTATACCAGACTTATAGAAAAACCATGCACTGTTTGACCGAAAGGGAAAAATAAATAAACAGCATGCACAGAGACATGCCCGACATCTGTACAATGGTGTGCTTGAAGTTATGCAGCATGGCTGAAAAGATAAAGGGAAATTAAAGGAAAGGTCTCTGACCCTCTCTGATCCAAGCTCTAAATGCTTTGCAATTTCTCACAGAAGAAGGAAATCCTCCTTCACAAATAAAGGACTCTGTCTGACCTCCTCCAAGAGCACAGCAAGTTTAAAGAGGTTGGCAAAAAAAACACTCAAAAAAGGAGAAATGGTAATTTGACTTTCCAGCAGACATTCGTAACCCCTTTATGGTGCATTTTAATAAATCTTTAGTAATTTGCATGTCTTCAGCTCAGCCAATTATTACGGCATGCGTCCGATTGACGCAACATCAAAAAAAAAGTCAACTACTGTCAAATCTAGAAAACAAAATGGAAACAAAAAACAAAGTAAGCAACACAAGTAGAACCGCTCTCTAAGAGAGATTTTAGGACATTTTATCCCTTCCTTCAAAGTATAAATTGATAATAATTATCTTTAAGTGCTCTTGGATTTGTAACAAAATCAAAAGCTCCCTTAAAAATATGAATTACTTAAAAGTGTGCCAAAGGTTATCTTCAGATATCAAGTAGTTTGTGTTGGTCTTGGAGAATCAAGGCACACTTTGAAAACTGTCCACAGTCTGCCATAGACAAATAACACGTCTTCCTTGGTGCAGCACCACCTTTCTCGTTTCACCAAAAACGGATTTATCAATTTCCTGGTCCCTAACAGTTTCACAAACTGAAAGTGACTGTGGCACCATGTAACAAACAATGCCTGAAAGCTTCAAAATTGATGTTATATGAATATTCAACATGAGAGCACCAGAAACTGATTTTCTCATTTTCACCTTCCAGCCTTTCCACCATTACAGCTTTTTCTCTAACTGCATAATTAATGTGTGAAAAGTAAAGTGTGAATTTGTTTGTGTTGTAATATAAAGAATGGTGGAAAAGTATAAAAAGAATACAATGCAATGTTTTTGTACTCTTGAGAAAAGTTGTTCACATGTGGTAAATAAAGTTAGACAAGTTTTAATTTTTTTAAGCAGTAACAATTTATTAGAAAAATGTGAAGCAATTCGAGAATCCATATTTAAATGTTTTATTCCACTCTGTATATCCAAATTACATCTCGGCTGTATGACTGCTGTACATGCAAGTCATGCAATAGAGTTTCACTATAAGAAGTCATTTTATCCTTTTACTTTTTTTAAACTTTGAATTTCAGACCATCCTATACTGCTTTTAAAGACAATACTGATAGCAAAACTGTTGAACATGAAATACACCTCTGGCTGTTTACCGACAGAATATTTAGAAGCCTTCTTTATTTTAGATTTGGAATCTGGAACTCTCCAGGTGTCGATCATGTCTGGCCTTGGTTGAATTTTCACAGCAGGTAACAACAGATAGAATATACAAATTAATGTATATCTATATTCTTATTCCAACAGAATTTCTACTTCTCATATTACAGAAATAAATCAAAACTTACATCCTGAATGTTTGGTAAAGCCCTGTTAGCTTAAAGCCAAACATTGTCTTTATCTCCTGTTTGTCAGGCTAAGCATGGATATTGGAGTATAGGCTCAGCAACAGACAGCCCCCACACACAGACATACACACTGTGTCCACCCACCAACATTACCTCCTCAGCTTGTTAATGGGGACAGCTAACACACAAATGCCCTTGCGGAAGAGAAAAATCTCCAACCCTTTGCTCAGAGTTGTTCCTCTGACATCAATCGTTGATCCGGCAATTTTTTCCACCTTTAAGGGGTTATTCGGCCCAGACACTGATGTGCTTTTAAAATGCATGTGTGCCATTTGCCTCCAAGTACACAATTGGGGGATACACACATAGGAGTGGAGAGAATGACTTGTGGTGGTAAAAGGTTTTGCAAGGTGCCGAGATACCCTTAGGTATAGATTTACTGGCCTGGAATCATGTGTCAAGATTTGATGTATTCAGAAGTTTTGCAGAAATTAATCTAGACAAAAAAGCAATTGTGATGCTATCAAATATGTGAGTTTGTGTGTTGATGTGGAAGGAGTTAGTATTCTGAGGGCAAGTCAGGGGGCCGGCAGGTAAGTAGGAGACAGAGGAGAGTAATCAGGCTGTCCGTAGCCCAGCGGCACAGAAACATGCACAGACACACACACACACACACAGACCTCGAGTCGTTCATTTTCCTAATGATCCACAGAGCAGCACGAAGCAGGCAGAGCGGCTTTGTTGACTGGGAGACCTCCGCCTTAACCCTCACTGAGAGCAGCATTACTAATGATACTGTCAGTCTCTCTCTGATGGGCACGTTGGACAAAATAAAAATCTTCACAAGCTTCAACACATATCTCTACTTTGACAATTAATTTATAGGTATCTATTTGAAATACACTTGTTTCATTGGCAAGGATATTTGAAATCAAAAATAAATTTGCACCATATTATCAATTTGCCTTCCTAAAACTGTTAAGAGATTTACAAAGAATAGAAAACAGCTCATATAGAATATCCTCTATGACTGCCATCAGATCTACTGAAAGTTCTGTAAATATCTTATGGAGTAGGAATTTAAAAAATAAATAAATAAAACCACTCACCCACCCAACGTTTAGGCAAATATCAGGACGGCCGTGGAGGCAAGGTGGCCCTGGGTGGCCATTAGGATGCAGTGTGCAGCGTTTCCATGCAGACACCATCTCCACATGGAAAGGTCACCTCCCTCCCTTCGCGGGTAAATACACAGACATATACAAATGTGGTTGCGTGCTAAAATGGCTCACCTTAAAAAGGCATTAGACTCTCTTTCCACTGAACTTTACATCTCCCCCTAACATTATCTTAACCAATGGCATTTCCACCTCCCCTTAAGTAGTGCACTGTTTCTAAACTACTATGTATCTGTAAAAATCTAGAATGTATTTTTCTTTAAAAAGGATCAAGCTCAATAACGGCTGATTTTATGATCGAACCACCTTGTGTCAAAATAGTTAGTGATGTGAATGAAAAATATGAATGGCATGTGTTTCTTATTCTACAAATTAATAGTATCAGAACCTTTACACTGTAGTTAGAAAATTTTTCTTTTTTGTGACAAATGGTCTATGTACTATTTTAAACCTAAGAACACACAGCAAGCTAACCTGTCCGTTGTTGTCATCATGAAGCTGCAGAGCAACGGGGAGTGACGCTGATTGACCAGCAGTTCATTCTGTTCGACTTGAGATGTGACTCAATCCTGCTCAGTGCACTTTTCTCCCCTTTTGAGTCTTTTGCGCTTTAGGTGCACTGTAAGGCCCTTAGCACCCAACCTGCCAACTAGGCCCTGCAAGCCTCTCTGCTGTCATATTACATCTAACCAAGAGACTAACCCATGCTGTCAGCACCCTGCGTCTACTACCAGCACACCTGAGCAGGGCCCCACCTTCCACTGCAGCCCCCAGCATTGCCAGGCCACCAGTTAACTCAGTCTGCTGTGCAGAGGTGGAAAGGGAGTCGGGTACTTCTGCAGGAATTCTTGCCTTAAAAAACGAGGAGAGAAGGGGAAAAAGAAAGGATTTACTTCTCTTTCTCTTCCACACTCCAGTGCCAGTAAAAAGTTTTGTTTACTCATCATAGGCATGAATGCAGTAATTTTGGGTCTTTAATCGTGTGTTTGTTCATTATTTTAGCAATATAAGTTTATTTCAAAAACTACAACAGACTGCAGAGGTTTGTGTTGAATTTGGATTTCATTTATTTCATTTATTTGGATACAGGAGCGGGCCAAGATTCCGACATTTCACTGACCTCAACCAAATTTAAAATATTTAAATTATGCTTAAAAGTCAGTCTAGTACCAGAAAATCATCCATCTTTTATACTCTATGCCCTTGAAGGGATTCAGAGGCACCAGTAAAGTAACCAATTAAAACAAACCAAATATCTGATAAATAAAATGAGATTGAATAAAGTCAGAATGTTTTTGATTGCTATGTAAAAAGTGTGTGATTTTGCTGTAAATTGTTCAGGGACACTGAATCATATATTAGACAGGATGTTTACATTTACTTGAATATTGCTAAATTATGGAAAATCCGTAATAAATGCCAACTTCTGCAATTTGATTCTTGTATTTTAAAATTATGAGTTGTTTTTTTATATCATTCCACACTAAAAAAATAAACATATATATAATTAAAGAATAAAAATTAATATGATATATTCATACCTATGATGCTTCTACATAAACTTTTCATCAGTAATATATGTCTCTCCCAATTTATTTTGCTTTTCTTGTATTTTGTATATATTCTTGTATGTACAAATGTGTAGTACAAATTCTAATTTTAAACAGTTTTCACTGTTTAGATTAACATACATTTTATCCTTCCTTTTGGCCAAAGTTGGTGTGTTTTTTTTGTCATCATCTTAGCCATTTTTCACTTTTAAGAAAGTTGCCGTCACCTTCAAAATCCCCTTTCAGTTTGTTTTTATCTTTTTACCCATTCTCTGTCCCTCCTTTTGTCTATTTTTGCCAATTTTCCATTTTTCCCCCTTTTGTTGTCTCTACTCTACTAACTCTCCTCGTCCCAAGGGATGGCCTTTTACCTCTGGCACCAGATCCCACAGGATGGATAGGAAAGAGGTCTTCCACCACTATGTTAGCTGCTCTGCAGTTAGCTTCATGAGCAATCCCGAGTCTTGTTCTTTTGGCACTTTCTCCCAAAGGAAATTCCCACCAGAGACAATGGGCAGCTTATCAGGGTAAACAACAGCCTCCTCTATGCCATCCTGCCACAAAGGCACCGTAGCAGAAAATAAAAGCAACAATGCACAAAGCAGAGTCAGAAGCATCCCATTCTGCGCTTTTAGACATTTAGAATCAATAGCAACACAATCACACTCACAATATGTAATTGTGGCTCCAGCTGCCTCTTTGATTTAGTCAAACAATTGCTTTAGTTTCTGGGAAAAATCAATAAGAACTAATTTTCAGTATCACCAAAAGAAAGAAAAAAGAAGTCTCATCAAGAAAATGCTATGAATTATGCCACCATTCGAACCCAAGTGCAGTGAAAAACGTGAGCCTGTCTGATGTCGTGATTATGTCAAATCGCTTAAGAGAGGAGGCTGATGTAAAAGGATGGTTTGGTCCTGAAATTCATATCCACTTACTGCCAGAGCAGGTCCGTATACCTCTCAAGTAATGGCTGTTTACAAGATAAAAGAAGAGGAAAAATAGCCACTTTTCCCTGCTCAGACATGAAATCCTCTTATGAAATTAGGTTGATAAAAGGGCCTTGTGACGTCGGCCATTTTTCCCCATGTCAAGAAAACCTTGCGTGTGAGCATTATTAATGGCATCCTTGTGGCATGTCATTTTTCTCCATCTCCAATGCATTTCTAACAACAGAAGAGGATCAGTGAGCTGGCTGCTCGCTTTGTCAGAGCAAACGGCAGATTCACCAAGCAGCGCTATCAACTTTCCTAAAGCAGGTACTGTACAACAGCTAGCCACAGAATCCCGTTTTCCTTGCTCACAGGAGCCAGGGGTTAATTTTTTGTTGGTTACCGGTAGCCCTCAGAGGGGGGAGGGTAGAAAAATGAATCTGGGCTGAAACAAATAGCAGCGTCGGGAGATACGTGTGGCCTTCAGTTAAACAGAGCCATAAATCAGGAGAGTGACACAAGCCAGAGAGGGAGGGAGAGAGGGAGAGGGAACCAAAAGTGAGACAACAACTGCATATCATTAGCCATGTTTATCCCCAACAACCAATATGCTTAGCCTCTGAATGATTTTCAGATTTCCTTAGTACTTTATATTTTAGCATTTCTCAATCGCGTAACATATTAGTTTATGTTTTACTCTCTTTAGATCTAATACAAATTTGGTATCTCCCCACTGATACTTATACACTGATACTCATTCTCTTTTAGGTGGGAGGTGCATCTCAACAAGTTAATTAAAAAGTTATTTTATTTTAATATTTCAATTCAAAGTAAAATTCATGTTATAGATGTTCCATTTCAAACACATATTTATTAAAAAAAATTATTTTTGTGCCACAATAATGAAAACCCAAACTTACAAACTACATACAATTTAAAAAATTATCATTTCCCTAATTAGGGAAAATTTATATTATGTTAATAATGTGCCCTACATAACCATAAGTGAAGCTGCAGTTATCCCCGTTTGTGTACATTTTCAACCAAAACTTTTTCTTCCACTTAACTTTACATTAATTTCCAAAATTAGCTGTAAGCTATAATTATCAAAGTGAAAATATAATGCATTAATGTAATGCATTAATACAAATTGATGTATTACATAGATTAATTTGTATTATAATTCATCTATGTAATAAAAGTTTTTTTAATTAAATTAGTGCAATAAATTAGCTTTAAAATACATTTTAGCAGTGTAAAACTATTTCCAGCACAATGAGTGACTAAGAATCCCAAATATGGTATACAAAAAAAGAAAAAATAAACAGAATCCACAAATCGAGTAACAGTTTTACAGCTTACAAAAAGCTGTAAAACTGTCCTCAGTATATGGAAGTGCACTGCTGATGATGTCTGGTAAACAATCTTTATTCATTGTGGAATAATCCAGTCCAGGTTTGACTATTACATTTGTTGCCATTTTTACCATATTTCTTTCTTTCTAAGTTGGTTCTAATCCCAAAAGAAAATGTTGACTTTTTGTTTTAATGTTTAAGGTTTCATAATCCCAAACTATGTCGTCGTAAAAATGTGTTTTATCTACAGATGACCAAATACTTACTATATTCATACACCAATTGGAAGCTGCAGTACATGTTAACTTCAGCTTTGTGCTCAAATGAAGTTTTACAGAGCTTGCAAAATGTTTATCTGTCATTCTATTCTTTTTTTCCAGCTTGAGTGATTTTGTAATCAGCTAGTACAACAATAGACTTTTGGTTAACTATCTCAACAAAGAAGAACAAACCTCAAGAACTACTTCATTTCTTACTCCAATATAAGAATCTCTAACATAGATACAACAAAGTGTCAAGTTCAAAGCTCTCACCTTTATATTGAATAATAGCTCACTTGACCGTAAATTCTGTAATTTGATATTTTAAATTTATGTGTCTGCAATATTTGTTAGCTTGGCCATTTTCCGTCCATCTACACACACACACAACAATTAACAAGATTCTGCAGAGCCTTAAAACTGAAGGGGGTGAACATGCATGTGGATTATTGTGAGCATCTTCCCGCAATGATGCTTTTAATGAAGTCCTGTGAGTTTCAACCTGCATGTGAGAAAGGCCCACACCGTGTAGCGCCCCAGTGCACTCGGCAACAAGGCGTGCCAAATTGCAAATGCAATCCGAGTCCATCTGTGAGCCCAGGTAGGGGCAGAATCTAGGAGATAACTTATGCACGGCAGTGCGTGTTCCAGCAGCAACCCGCCCTGTGTCCCTCATTTTGTCCTGACTTGTGAGGGATTACCGCAGTGTGGGCTTGTGCTGAGCTGCCAAATAGGAAGGGATAAGAGGAGGAGAGGAAGCTATACCAGGCTAAGCGTTTTTGTGTTTTACATACAGGTCAAGTCTTCAGGAAACCTGTAGCAGTTTGATTGGATCTTGGTGAGGGAAGCATTCATGTCGGTCATAAATTGCTATTAAAATCAGAAAATATAAGGTAAATAATAGGTTTATAGGAGAAACATTGCCAATCTTTTTTAAGATGGGAAAAAAAAAATCAAATGGGATAGTTACAGGTATTTCAATGTATGCCTAATAGTGCATTTTCAACAACAGCCCAACAGTGGAAAAAGGAGATTTAGCATCTTTGTGTGATACAGCAAGGCATGCAATTGCCTGCTGGGTTTCCACCGTTTAAGCACAAAGTATGTGCAAATTATTTCATTCACCTGTCACCAAAGAACAGCGGATGCCTGGCACTTTCGTAGAAAATTAAATTAAGTGCTCAGAAAATGTTAGAGGAAAACTTGGAGGATATAGAATGGATTTATGCCTTTAAATCTGATGGAGCTTGATACTAATGCGGTATAAATCCTTGCCTTTCATTACAGTATTATATGAAATGCATTGGAATGGAGCGATGGATCCTATTTGACATTCCGTTACCGGAGCAGTTGTGCACAGCTTCACACTTAAGCCCTTTAAAGCTAATACATAAATGTAGCAACACATATAGCAGCAGCGCTGAACAGCAAGGGGTTTTTTTTCGAGTTTTTTTCTTCTGACCAAATCAGCAAACATATGAAATAGAAAATATTTTTATAAAGGGTTTAATTACTCAGACACCTAACGATATTTTGTCTCTAAACAAAACAGCGCTCCTACTTGGCTCAGATATTATTCTTACAATAAACATTTATTTTTTGATGCTCTTCTTTTTAAACTACATATTAATGTTGCACATAGTAGTTAGAAAGAGCTAATTAAAGGCTAATGCCATGCATAAAGGTCTTATATGTGAAATCAAGATTAAAGAATGGATGCCACAATATATCTTTTTTTGAAAAATCAAGACAGGATTGATGATACTCTGATGAAATCAAACCATTAATATTTGACATATTTTATGAATTTAGTTAAATCACAAAACCTCAAAGATTAAATATTGTTGACAAGATGAGCACAGAAAACATTTTTAATTCATCATTTGTCATTGCTCTTGTAGAACTTGTAAAAATGGATTTTCCCAGAAAATAAAGTAAAATTAGAAATATTTTTGAACACATTTTTTTTTCATAGATATATATATATGTTTACAGGGTTTATTTGGATTAATAATATGAATGTAACCAAATAAGTATGTACATGCAAAGGAAAAAAACCCACAAATGAGTACTGTATATAAATTAGAGAATCTGCAGTATTTCAAAACATGGGGAAAAAAGCTAAAAATGGTACTGAATATGAGAAATCATCTGAAATTAGTATTTTAAAACAATCCTTGTTGTTTTCAGGCCAATTTAATGTGAAATGGTTTAGGAATTTAAAATAATAATGGAATAACGGAAACAAAAAGATCTTACAAAACCTTTGCAACCTAATTGTTTTAAAAAATACTGGTAACAATGGTAGTAGATGTATTTCTAAAAGTCTGATTGTTCAAGTGAGTCCTGCTGGGCTCAAAAAAAACAACATTATTTCCCCTTAAAGCAGCCAAAACCAGGTGCCCACCGCAAGAATTTTGACAGAGGAAACAGAATCTTAATAGTTTTCCTGGAGTCAAAGAACTTCAGAAAGACCTGAAATTAGTGACTCTTATGTTCTCTTATAAAGACAAATAATGTACTAATAACTAATTGTCCTCAGTATATGGAAGTGCACTGCTGATGAGGCAGCATAGTTAAGCTTGTTTACATTTTGAAACAGAACATTGGAACACACCAATGAAGTGCTAGGAAAGTATAATCTCAGATGAGGCCAACATTTAGCTTGTTGAACGTATTGCACTCACCAAGTTTGGAGAAGAAAAGGCAACTCCACATTGCCCCAAAAGCTTAGAGGCACTAACATTATGGTGTGCTGGCTTTTCATAATATTGTAAGATTTTATATAATTGAAAGGAAGGATGAATGAAGCAATGATCCCAAACCCAAGTTCAGTGATCTACAAATTGGTGTCAGTGAAAGAAAACCAAGCTACTTGAAATGCCCAGTCAATAATTTAAATTGAATCCAGTAGAACATCTGTGGACACAACTGAAGATCTGTATGCTCAGAACATGCCAAAAGAACCTTCAACTTTTGAAGACAGTGTGGAAGAACCAGTAAAAATCCCACCGGAGTTTTGTTTGCAACTTTTTTTTCCCCCAAAAAAAGGTTTTTAAGTTGTCAACAAAATCTTTGGAATAAAAATTTAATACATTCAACTAATTATACTTGGTATGCATTCCACTTTAATGCACAAAACTTACTAGCTACTAAAATTTAAAATGCAAAAATAAAAAAAAACACTGTAGATACTACAACTAGCAAAACAAATAAGTTTCTTACATTAAAAAGACGAGAAACTATTTTGCACATCTCATGTATCCAATGAAACTGGCTGATATCATTAGGCCATGCTGGTCTGCCTTTCTTCTGCAGGTGGTGGGCACAAGATGGGGTCCGTTTTGTCCCAAGTTGTTTGGTGTGTGTGTGTGCGTGTGTGGAGGGATGGAAGCAGGAGGCGCAGATGCATTGTGCCCTATGGCGTGGCTGTGGCGGCAGCACGTATGGGCTCATTGTGCTGCGATTATGTAGGATGAGCACGCCGCCTGCTAATCCGCCTGTGGGAGGGTGCATGCCTGTGAATTATTGCACTTTGGGAGAGGAAAAAAAATAAAACAAGGAAAAAGAGAGAGAGAGAGAGAAAACTGAAAGAGAGGAAAAGAGAGGCACGGAAAAATGAAGAAGAAGAAGAGGAGGAGGAGCGAGAGACAGAAAGAGAGAGAGAGAGAAGCCCCCTTGGCTGTGATTATGAAATGGTCTGTCACAGATTAAGGCTACAGGGATGCAGGCAGAGATGAGCCAGAGCCTCCCACAGACACACTGGCTAGTCAGGATGCATCACTGAGCCTACCTGAGGTTATACACGCCTCGCATCCATCGATGGATGCATGGGGCACTCACACATTCAGTGGGGGAGATGGTGGAGGGAAAAGGAAATAAGAGGGAGGGAGAGATTGAGAACGAGAGGAGAAAGCGTGAAAACAAACATGCTCCAAATAAGCTTGCAATTGAGAGAGAAGAGAGAAAAAAGAAAAAGACTACAAGAGAACTGGGCCCAAGGAAAAACACAAGAAAATAAAAGAAAAGAGGGAGCTTGGCAAGGATGGCAGCCACAAAAGACAGTGACTAAAATAAGACCTGTGTGGTTATTGTCTATTTGCGGGAGAGCTTTGCTGATAAAAAGCCCACACTGTTAATCTTTCTCCTGTTCAAGAAAACTGCATATTCTTTATAAATTTTTCCTAATGTCTTCAGGGAAACTAATACTCCATGTTCTCAAAAAGATGCGTCTTCTGCTCATCTGTTTAATTATGCGCTGCATGTTTATCCTAAGTATCTATAATTTTCACACCTGAGAGCTTTGGCAATGTGGAGTCTTCTAAGACTGGTCAGAAATAGTCAGCCCTTCACTTACTGATTGACAGCTACAGCCTGCACAGTTCTGTTCAATCACACGGTCCACTGTCAGGTTGATTTTTTCCCCCGCTGCTTCAAGTGAGAAAGAAAATGAATGGCTAAAGTTTGTTATAGCAAAAACATCTGTGTTTGATTGGTAGACTGCCTGTCTTTCTCAGGTCAGACCAAGCCAATCAGCTTAATTAGACCAATGGTATTTCCAGGTTTTGTCTCTACAATACTAAGATTTGTAGGCGAGGATTTAAGTTTTAGCAGTTGGCTCAAACAATTATTTGGCCTTGCAGGTTTGTGACATCGTAAATTGGAGAGTAGATATACATTTAAAAGGAACTGGCAAGAGTTTGAAAGTGTAGTTAGGTGTCCCCTTTTCATTAATAAATATAACTGATTGAGTAAGGGAATGCAATATTTTATGTCTGCTTTCTCTTCTTGATATAGCCAAATATCAGCCAGCCATATGATTTTATAGTTAAAGTACTTTGTAACTTGTATTGTACATTAGACTTCAAAAAACTCAGAAAATATTCCTTATTTCTACAATTACTGGGCTAAACATTAATAGATTTTAACTCTATTTCTAAGCAGTGGCTTTTAATTGTTTTTGAAATTAAACTCCTTCACCTTATTTGTGGATGCCCTTCTAGAAATAAACCGAATGTCTTTATGTTACCAATATTTGAAGCAATTATTAGATTTTTCCTTTTTGAGCTTCTTAAATATTTTTTTATATAATAAATACATAAAAGATGTGTTCATTCTAAAAAGAAATACTTAAAAGGATTCCGTATTTAAAATTAAAAAATAAGACAATACTGCAGCCAACCTGCTGGATATATATACTACTTCTTACCCATCAGACCACATTAAATGAGCAGGGATAACCCTTTTTAAGTGCTGAGTTATTACAACATCTTAGCTTGACATGACTGTGACAACTCAAGCTGATGCTAGATAATTGCTCTCATGCTCGCCATTTAATGAACATAATTACAATGTTTCTTCTGTGTTCACAATGTGATTAATTGTTATAACATTTTCTTTGTTGTGTTGCGACAAATTACTCTCTCATACCACCACTGCCATTTTCACATCAGGCAATCATAAAGCATGCAAGCAGGCACTCATAAAGACAGCTTAAAGCCACTCGAGAGACACATTGGGATTACTGGAAGGCGGAGGAAGTTAAGGACTTGCCAGTCAGTCAATTACGATCACCAGGGAAAGATTACTGAAGCCAACATTTCAAATGGATGGAAGTGGAGTGGGATCTCATGAGTGTTGAAAAGTTGTTTTCTTTAAGTGCACTTGGAGACAATGCCAAAGTGAGAGTCCAAATAACTGCAGATGTTTCATAAATCCTGGTAGTGCGCATCCTGCATCCTGTTTTTTGGGGCAATTAGCTTGGCTATATTTCACAGACAACCTAATTGAGACGCTGTCACCCACTTAAGCGAGGCTTGTCTTAAGAGCATTTGCTTAATAAGCCATGGCCTAATGCAATAAGGTGCCTATTCCCAATCAGCCATGACAAAGTCTAATTTATGCCAGGCCAAATGAGCAAGAGGAGAGAGTCACGGGACTGAGTAATGACTGTCACCACCAGAAAGGATGATTAAAAAAAAGAATGAGTCTGAGGCAAGGAAACCTGTCCTACCTAAAAACAGTTATTATTCCAGTGTAAGAATAATAAGAAGCAAGTTCAGTTTGGCCTCCTGTTGAGAGGGGTTCCTTTTCTGGCTTTGCACCCACATGCACATATAATCATGTATTTTAACGCACAAGCACAGTTTCATGTTCACACACAGTGTACAGTACACACAACCCGCAGCGCTTCTGCGTGATTGATTCAGCAGAGCATCAGATCGCTCACTGTGACAAATAGCTGGCTGACAGCCGAACACAAAAAAAGCCCACACCCTAACACCTAACCTGTGAGGAGGACTGGGGGCCAAGGGAGGGGGCTGACCTAGCAGCAGGCCGCCACAGCTGTCTCCATCAGACCACCTCTTCGCTCTCACCTCTTTCTGCCTCTGTCTGAATCAGTTATTCTTCCGGACTTCGTCCCCTCTGACTCATTTTAAGGTTGTCTTTCTTACTTTCTAGCTTTTTTTTCTCACCCCCCTCTGCTCTTTTCTTCTTCTGCGTCCTCATCAGTATCACTGTACGGTATTCCGTCCCTCCCACCTTCTCTCTTTTCCTTTGCGAGGAGTGATAGATTCCCCCTCAGTTCATTTATCCTGGAAGCGGAGGAGACGGCAGTGTGATGTGATCCATCTCGCCGGCGATGGAGGGAGCGCGGTGTCCCTGATCACAGGCCCTATCAATCTCACTCATAGGGGCCGGATCAGCGCTGCTGGCAAGACAGCAGACACATACAGGCCGTTTGAATGGCGAGGACTTCCTACTGTACCTTGTGCACTCACGCTCAGCTGGGATATAACTGCAGCTTAGGCAAAAGATGGTGCCATTTTTGAGCTCCAGAGAGAGAAACACTTAAGTTTTACCCACCCAGGGACATTTATATGACTGTAATAAAAAGTGAAAAAAAGCTAAATGCATTAGAATAATTTGCTGGAAAAGCAGAAACAGTGCTGTGAAAGTAACTTGTACTTCAAAATCTTTCCTGTGTTTTGTTTTGTAGTTGCTGTCAAGATGTTTAAGTTGCAGTTTCTACTACAACTAAAGATTTACAGTTTACTTCAGATGCTCTGAAGAAAAAAAATTGACTGGTGATCACATTTCGCTGATTTCATGCTTGACCTACTCTGATACTAGATCAACAAGTGAAAAGCTAAAAATCAAAGCAAAATGTCCCAGTCAGCAAAGATGTCACAACTACAGCATTCGGTGTGGAAGCTGTTATAATAGTTTAAGTGACTGGTTGAAAACATCCAGAAAAAAACAACAATATAAGAAGATTCTAGTAGAAAGCCATTCCTTACAAAGACATGCTGCTAAATTTGGAGCCAGGAACCAGATTTATCTTTTTATACACGAAAACGAGTAGAAACTAGCAAACATCTAAAGACGATGACCATCTGGCCATCAATGTACTTGGTGAAAAATTTGTAATAAAAAAAGTGTTTGATAAACAAGTCTAATCAAATATTTTTCTTATATAAAAGTGGTAGTGAGAATTTTATAAAAAGCTGAATAAAAATGGCTTGAACTGGGCCTCCTATCACCTGCATTTATATCTAGTAATACTAACTGCACTAATTGTGGTGGTAAAAGATGCTAAAGATGATGTAAAATGTCAACTTTGTAATACTTTTGTCTTTGATTCGAAACATTATTGAAATTCTGTTTCTCTGCAGATTTCTGTAACACTGACTGCTCTCCTACAAATGTCTAGTCCTTATATAAATTAGTACTGTTTGATTACAACGCTAAGCTACTTAAAGCTAATTTATTCTTAAAATATTTCACAATCAACACATGACATGAAACTAAAGCTTTTCTTTCTCCCTAATATTTCATTTTTCACAGTTGTTAATTATGTTGAAATATGTGATCTTTCAAATTTTAGGGTGCAAGAAAACTGTGAGCTATAGTTTCTCTTGTGAAGAAATTAAATACAATGTGCTGTTATCAATGTCTACTTCTCATAACCTGGAGAATTTTACTGTATTTACTTGAAAATATATAATTAAATCAAATGTGATTTGATATTCATAAAGTTTAAACAGTTCCTGCTTTAATTCTTGTATAACCACTGGATTTGTCTGAGCTGTGAACAATATTGACAACAACACGGTTGCCCTCTGAGTAGCAACAATTCAACACATCAGGCCACAATTTCCAATATATTTGCCATATGCTGTATCAAAACACATCAAACTCTCTTTGACACTCAAATACACAAAAATCACCCTCGCCCCATGACATAAACCACCCTTTACACACTCTGACACCCCTCAAAAAACACTTCCCTACTGACGTGTAACACTCTCATGCACTCATCCACAGACACTTCATAACCTGACATGCATCACCCTGACACGGACACGCATGCACACATGCACACGCATCAAAATCAGTGGGCTGTAAAGTGCTGTCCCTATCCACCCCAGACGGTGTCGACCAATCAAATTAGGCCTGATCAAAACATGCCATTCAAAGCCAGGGCTTGAGGGCTAGGAAAGGGGGCGGGGGTGGTCGGCGTTCAGGGGAGCGCAGCCGATGTGCTGACCTTGGGAGCAATTAGCATGACCAGAAAGAGTGAGAGACAGCGACTTTGAAAGAGAGAGAGAAAGAAAGGCGGTGTGGGAGGGTGTGCAGAATATGGAAAAAGGTGATGCAAAAGCAACCCCCTCTTCACTAGACCTGCAAATAGGGGATGGAGTCCTCTGAGGATCCACACAAGACACTGATCTCACAAACCCCCCTTCACCTCCTCCATGGTTTCTACCCTCTTCCTCTTGCACAGTTCTCCAATGTATGCCTTCATATTTATTTCTGCCTTTAATATTCTTTACTTCATTCCATTTATATAAACAACATACAATTTTAAAGTGACAACAAATGTCTACTTGTCATCTTGACCTCAATGCATTAGAAAAATGCATTGACCATTACATCTGCAGTTTACAAACCTGCAAAAAAGTCTTGAATTATCCCCCGTTTTTCTTACAGTGAGCCAGGCTTCTTTGTAATCTCTTAAGTTGGTTTTATGGAATATTGTTTCTGGCTTTCCAAAGGATTATCATAGTTTTTCATTAGACTACTTGTTTGGTTTTCAGTCTAATACCTGAAATATTTAAAATTTTAATGTGGCTTTTTTTTCCAGAGTAATACTTTGTTTTTGTTAGTTAATCTCAATTTTATCCTTTATTTTCACTGGCATGACTTTCAGATACGGTGACTCTGCTGCGAAGAGTTTTTAGACTTGCAGTAACTACATAATTTGTTTTCTCCACTTCTCCACTATCATCTTTAAAACAGTGTATGCTGTCATCAGGGACAAAACCTTAACAGAAAATGAGCTAACGTCGAAAGAAAACATTGAAATATCCTGACAAATCTTGGATAAATATTTATCAAGACCACCCAAAAAAATATAAGATTCAAAAACACAAGTAAACATTGCTTTAAAACTATTGGTCTTTACAGTAAATGTTTATTGCGTTTTACATTTCAATAAAAATATTTGCCATTGAATCAATATCCTAATTTGTACTACACACAACACTAAGCACAGATCTCATTTCTAGCAAAAACACTTCTGTCTTCATTCAAAGGCACAGCATTTGCTAGCATTTGCCAAGAGTGTTTACACAACTATGTATTCCTCCAGCGTAGCAACTGCACTCCTGACACTCCACCCGATTCCCTCCAGCGCTCTCCCGTCTACCTGGGAATCTAATTTCAATTGACTGCTAGACAGAAGAGGCTTGAGGTTAGAACCATACAGTAAAAGGCCTGGGCAGGGCTGCCTAAGAGGGGTGCACGGGTTCAAATTGTTTTCTATAAGTCACCTCTACGGGGGATTTGTGTTTATCCCTGGCCATTGATTTGTTGCCGGGGTCCAAGACTTGGGAGAGAAGGGGAAGTAAGGTGGACAAAACATAGGAATCAGAGAATGGGTTTTAATCCTGCTTCTCCTTGGGTTCCAAGAGCAAAACTTGAAATCTACATTTCAAAACAGTCAAAATAATTACCATTTGTGAGCCTTAAATCTATTTACATGCTTAATTTCTGTATTTCTGTCTGCGAGTGCAACTTTGACTATCAATTGCAAAAGGAATTCAAAGGACTGCCATACAATTTTAATTTAAGACATTAGGTTGAGACCTTTGAATGGCTGTTTTCATTGGAAACATACACAAATTATATACCTGTCTATCTACCTTTGGTAGGAGGCTCTTAAAGAGACAGAAGCCAATTTCAAGGCATAATATACAGTTGTTAAACAATGTCAAATTTCATTTAAGTTGTTTTTTTATTTATCCAGCATTTCCTAATAACTGAAGGTAACAGTTAAATCATTGTGCTATAAAATGGCACTACGTGTCTGGAAAATACACCACTTCCATCTAAAACCAGAATGCAATCTGATCTATTTTTTTCCCATCCATACTGTAAGTGTATTCCTACTGCTACCAAAATGAATGGCTAGTACAAATCTAGTGCTGTTATCTATAACATTTATTAATTGTTATTTGACTTTTCAAAATTCTGTAAAATTATGAACAATTTTGCATTAATTTTAAAATAAACGTGCAGAATGTTCAGAATAATATCAAAGAAAATGTTTACTGTTTTGAAACAAACTTTTCAAAACCTTCTGTACCTCAATATTGGTATTCAGCATGTACCTTCTTTCAACAAGACATCTAGCCACTTTATGACCAAACAGCCACATTAAGTTTTCTAAAAACAGCATTGCATAGAACTGTATTCATTGTACATTTTGTTTTCAGTATCAGGTAAAGGCCAAATGGCTTTCCACCCAGGGTGACATGATCTAGAGCGGTGGTCCCCAACCCCCGGGCCACGGACCGGTACCAGTCTGTGGACCAATTGGTACCGGACCACGCAAGAAAAAATTTAATACTTCCGTTTTATGTGTTGAGTCTGGAGGATCGTTTATTTTTAAAATCCTTTAACCGGATTCTGTCGGTTATGTCTTGTGCGCCAACATTGAGCCCACAAGCAGCAGAATGAGTTAGAAACAGCAGTAACAGCATCGGTATCGGTCGTCTCGACGCGCACCCCACATATGCAAAGTCTCGACTGGTCCGAGGTATAAAAAAGGTTGGGGACCACTGATCTAGAGTACCACAAGAAGTTGTGCGACTTATCTTTCCATGTACATTGATTTCTTTGGTATGTTTCTATAGCATATATTGTAAACTGGAAAGGCATACTGTGCTGCATGCAGTATTAACACTGTTAGCATATACTGCTGTACAATGTGAGAAACTTGAACCATTTAAGTTGGTGCCAGATTTGAAGGTCATAATTCAGTGCCAAAGAGCCAATTTTGTACTTTTAAAGGAGCACTTACTGCATTCGATGATCTCGAGTTCAAAATCGTACAAATTTAGAGCAATCAGATTTTTTCTTTACACTATGGGCTGATGTCCTTCATGTTTAAAATGTCTCTCTACTTGAACACGGCTGAAGCAATTAGCTCCTCAGGGTGACAACGTTTTTTAAGGAGCTTATCCCTCATTTCCATTGAGAGGTATGGCGTGGATCAGTGCTGTATTTTGTCTGTTTCCTTTGTACAAGTAACCCATACAACTGACATGTACCACACCATTCCTGGGCCGCCTTTAGTCCACAGGATAATGATACAGTTAGGACGGACCTACTGGGATCATACAACACAGTCCATCTATTGGGGGGAGAAAAACATCACTGTTTGTGATGAGCATACGAGTGCATCACATCTGTCGTCAGATTACTGTGACACCAGGTGAGGCATTTATTTGGGTTTAATCCTACCTGGCCAGTGAAAGTCTGATTTTTGGTGGTAACACTCTCCTAAATACTTTGGCCTATCAAATAGCATACCAAACCGCACAGACCCATGCAGAATCACTCAGTGGTGACAAACCGTTAATGAGCCACTCATTTGTTTCAGTTCAGATGAACTGGATAAACATGTAAAAGAAGCAGCAGACTGACGCTCAAAGGCAAAATTTTGCCCCCCCATCTATAAATTTCATCCATCCATCCATCCATTAATAAATATGTCTTGCCATCATTTTCATCTTATCTTTCTGTGTCATCTTTCAGTTTCTCCCGAGGTCTAAACCATTACGGCTGCTTCATTATGACATCATGTTTTCCATGTATTACGGTAAAAACCCTGGAATCCATCCCACCCTAGATTATTGTTTTCATCTTTTCTTTTTGTCTATTCTAGTTTTGTCTTCCTGCCACAATAGGATGAACCTGAATGGGGGAATGGAAAAGAAGAGGGGGGAAATTTCCGTTTCTCTCCATTGTTCTGCCAAGCTCTTGTCTTTCTCCTCCTCTTGTTCTCATCTCGTAATGCTGCTTATTGAAGCTCGCCCCATCGTTCTGATGTTTCAGTTTCACTTATTGGCTTAATTACAGCAGAGCGTCCTTAATGCAAATGATGAGAGACAAATGAAAAACAAATACAATCAAGACACTGTCTTATTAACCAGGTTGTCTGATCTAAATAAACACAGCCAAGCCAGGCTGGATGTTTGTTGTGTGCAGTGCAATGTGCTGATGGAGAAACTGTGACGAAAATGCAAACACAAGTCTACATATGCACACAGAGCAACACTGATTTGTGATGGGGTGATGGTAAAGAGGTGTGGAGCATTATCAGGTCAGTCAACAAGGCAAAGAGTAGAGGATGGAATCTGAAAATGAAAATAGCTCACTGGTCTTACAGTAAAACTACACATGGGGAAATGAATCCTTCAGATCCAATTAAAAGCCCTGACATTATGTTTGCAATTAGTTTAAGTGTTTGTTCTCACATTAAAAATATAATCAAAAATTAATTATACCAGCAGAAGCTTTGAACTTAAAAAGCATTAAAAAGGAGTCAGCCATATGCTTGTTGACTATCCTTTGCATGTTTCTACTGGTATTTTGATGATTTATCTTTTGATGATGATCATAGATAATTTTGGATTTTTAATCTATAAATCTGTACCTCATCAGTTATTTACAATTTTCCCTCCTTTATGTGGTGTTAGTTTTGTCAGTATTATCAGGATTTTACCTCTTTAATAATTACATCTAATTTCCAATTCTGCATCGATCATCAGTCTTTGAAATCTTTACTTTTTACATTTTCTATCCTTTTAATCTGTTTTTTGCCCCTTTAATTTGCCTGATGTAAATCACTTTCTGTTGCCTGAAAAGTTTTTTGTAAATAAAGATTAACTGAAAGAAATAGCTTGGATCCAAGGAAATATGTTAAAAGTGGAAAAAACAAAAAATTAAGCAAAGTAGTATTTAAAGTAGAAATAAGTAAATAAATCCTATTTGCAAAATATTTTTATCTCAGATGTTTTCTAAAACATTTTTTTAGTTTTTGAGTTCATACATCAAAAGACATTTTTTTAAAAAACTTTCTTTGCCAAAATCAACACTCCTGTCATGACTGTTTTTAAAAATCAACCTCAACTACTGGGAAGTTACAGTGGATCTATGGATGTATTTTGGTGCATGCTTGATCAGTCATGCATGTTGCAGATATCAACTAGTGTGTATTCATTTGTGTTTGTTTAGTGTAGAGAGCAACCCTCAGCCTGACAGTCATCTGGAGAGGCCTGCTTGCTGCAGCCATAAACAAGTCAGGTCCAAATTAGCTGCTTAGAAAACCCGTGGCCTTGAGTGCTGCTGTCCTACCCCCCAGCTACATTATTGAGCAATGCTAATGATCCAGGCTCTACTAATTTACTCTCTCTTCAACACACTTTCGTTGGCTCTTGGTTTAGATTTAGCCAGTCTGAAGTTGTGGGAGCTGTACCATTTTAGACTTTATCCCTTTAACCCCCCTTAAAGAAAAAAAAAAATAGCTCCCGAAAAACACACACCCACTGGGAGTGGGACTCTTCACTCTGACTCTTGCTGACTCTCTCTCAAGGTTTTGGTAAGCATTTCTGCTCCTCCAGGTTTTAATAAGCAGTGGAGCAGAGGGCTTGCCGGCATGTGTGTGTGTGTTGGCAGAGTGTGTACATGCATGGTTGTTTCTACATGTGCAAGTTTGAGCTGGTAACGAGACACACAGCCCCATCTACCAGTAGCGCTACCAGTGCCGCACCACTGTTTACTCTAGCAAATCCTGAACGAGGCCGCACTGCTCCAGAGAGAGCTTTGCTCCTGTTAATTGGTCATTAAAAGTAGTGGTTTGTGGGCCTCACTAAATCTTTAAACAGGCCATGAAATAATAAGAGGAGAGGTTTGTCACCGGTGTTAGCTCCCCAGAGCGAGCAGAGTAGCAGAGGGGAAGAAGAAAGGAGAACAGGACTCGGCTTTTGATCATTATCTGTGGAATTAGCATGACTGATAATAATTGCTCTGTTCATTTCAGACCTTGTAAATACATTGTGGATATGGGGCGGCACGTCGGCAGATGAAAGGAGGTTGGCATTGATGTGTGAGGGCGTAGAAAGAGGTGGGCTGGAGGGGAAGACTGTGGCAGTAATTATGATTAGTGAGAAAAATACAAAGTCTTGTTAGACACAGGTTGAGCCAGCAGTGGCTCAGTGTTCATTGCAGTGAACTTTGAGTGCTGCACATTACTGATATGAAATATGCCAGATTTAGCCATGCGAGCTCATTTATGTCTCAGGTTGACAGGTTGATCATTTAAAATAGAAACTATACACACAAAAAAAACATACACTAACTACAAAAACAACATAACACAAACCAGGGACTTTAATTTTAATCTTAATATACTGTGATATTATTTGAAAATATTACAGTAGTAAAGCTTTTTAAATATTCATCAAATCAGGCATTTTGTCTAGACTTATCACTGCTGAAGGAAGTTTCAGTATTCACAGACAAGCCAAATCTACCAAAAAGCTACTTAACACAAAAGATGGGAACTGGATCACAGTTCCACAATATTTTCTGATTTGCTTTTTTTTTTTTTTTTTTACAGAATGGCATGAGGAACAGGTACAAAGGAAAGAGCACAGCACAGCACACATCTGATTCTTACTTGACAGCAAAGCTGAGGCCTCCACAGTTGGACCTTCTCTGCCTGGTTGATACCTGAAATGACACACAGGCACATTGAGTTATCACTGCGTAGTAGACCGAGTCAAAAGTAGTGATTTTCTAGAATCAACTGAGGCTGAACGATTTCAGGAGAATGTACGGTAAAGTTGGTGAATGTTCCAATGATGATATGATTTGTAATATAAAAAGAATACAGGCCTAGCACAAATGTCATTCTTATATGGGTTTAATACAATCAGAAATTCAAAACAATGATTAGCATGGCCTTTATATAATTACCACATATGTATTAAAATCCAATCAGTTAGTTACAAATTTATTATGAAGAATAAAGCAACCCAATCCAACCTGACAAACTACATGTCCTAGTAAAACTACTACAGCAAAACCAAAAATAGTTTTTCCCCCTACCAACAGCCATAAAAACATATTATATGTATATAATACGTATTCCATTTAGATTAATCTTTTAATGATTATTGTGGTCATTAGCTTCAAATGATCCATCTCAAAATTTTCAGACATTCTCAACGTCTGAAAACGTTTCTAGTTCCATGTAGTCTTATCAGTCTAGAACTTTCTGAGCTAAACTTTACTTAAGTCTGTGAATCTAATTCATCATTTCCAGCTACTAAAACACTGAAAAACTGCAAATAATATGCAAACTTTTTAACAACACATCTTTGGGAAAAGAAAAAAGTAAAAAATAACCAGCACCCATTTGGTATCCTTGATGTTTTCAGTGTCCTAGTAGAACGTTTACGATGAGTGGCATCTCCGTGAAGAAGAGTGTTAGGAATGTTTTTAGATTTTAATGACTATATTAAATTTTTAATCACTTAATGATGTATTTTATTTTAATTTAAATTGTCAAATATTTATTTAATAACTTTAAGCAATAATAATTTATTCAGTTGTGGCCTTTTTGCTACATGACAAGGATATCTGCTGAGAAGAAAAAATCTGCCTAGTGACTACAGACTACAGAATATATGATTGGTTCATCATTTTCCTAATCCAAAATCAGCAGGAGTGGAAGTCAGATGGAAAACTCTGAATCAAGTTCATTTTATCCTTTTTAATATTGAAATGCTTTTTCTGATCATCTTATTTTGAATAATTTATGACATAATATGTTTGTTTGCTGTTGTTTATATTTAATTATTCATTTAATTTATTTCTTGGACCCTGAGGGGCTTCTCTGATGGCCTTGAGAACTGCCTCCAGATGAGTGTCTAGAGGGTTAAATGAAGTACATGACTTATCTTCTTCATTTGAAAAGAATGGTTGGTGACTTGAAGGGGCGATCTGACTTATCTGAGTAATAAAAAAGGAAATGTCTATGAGGTGGTTAAAAAGTGACTCACAGTTAGTCTGTATTGTATCTGAAAAGATTCAGTACCATAGAATTAGGAAAACTGCAAAATCACAAAATCGAAAGCAGCAAAATGCCTTGCCACTCACCCATTTGAACCTGGTGACTCGTGAAATATAACGGATTATGGTCCCGAATGGACATTAAAGGGGACCTATCATGCATCCTTTTAAACAAGTCAGGACAGGTGTAGGCTGTTCATTACAAAAACATGTTCATTACAAAATCACTCTCAGATAATGAGATTTCACCTGCTTAGTTCTGTCTATTTTGAGCTCCTTTTAGAATGAGCTGTTTTATGCAAATATAACTATTTAACCTATAAGAACATCTCAGAATTGATATATGCACATAGGGTTTTTATTTATTTAGTTTTTGTGCTGATGTTTCATGTGCTACTTGGATATATGTAATTTCCCTCCGGATAAATAAAGTGTCCCTTTATTTATCTATTTATGATCTACCTATGTAAAACCTGGTCACACCCAAACCTCAATGTGTATACACATGAAAATGGTTGCAAACTGATGTGCAAATGGACAACCATACATCTTCGACCTCGATTCAGACCCAGAAGCAGAAGATGGAGTCTTCTGCACAACCATCAAAGATGCAGAAGTAAGTTTCTAAATGATAAATAAGCAACAAAACACAGTGGTACAACCGGCTGACCAAACATCCTCATTTGTGGGCGGAGCTCCACTTAGGATAGCGAGGTAAGGAGCACTGCCCATTTACCGTGACAGACGTTTTTGAATCAGCTGGTATTCCAGCCACCAAAAAACATCAACTTATTGCCAGAAAAAGCCTGAATGTTTTTTTTTTTTTTTTTAGTCCGTGGACTGTTTCTAGAAACTGTAGAACAAAAAAATGGAAAGGGAATTATGCAAAACAGGTCCACTTTAAATTATAAGTGACCTTCTCTGAACAGGCACTATTTATTGTAGTGAAACTGGTATGTTATATACATTTATTACACAAAGAGGTAGAGGTGGAGTGTTCTCTGTATCTACCCCTGCAAGCTGTGGCTTAAAGTAAAGGAAAATCCAAAGTTCATAGACTCTCACCTAAACTCTTAAATAGGTTATCCATCATTTTCTCAAGGCTGCAGTTATCCATGTTAGTTTTGCATATTTTGTTCACAATTTTTCCTAGCATGTAACTTCCCACAAAGATACTTGAATAAACTAATCTGTGAAAAGCCAGCTTCTTTATCTATGACCTTTTGTGGCTCATCCTCTTTGTGGAGGGTGTCGAGTAAGCACTCTTTCCCATGTGTAAGTCATGGTACAATGAAATAAAAATTTGGCTTATTTATTTTTTAATTTAATAAAACCTGAATTTGGGGGTTTGGTAAGTCATAATCATCAATAATTCCAGAGAAACTGAGGAAAGTATCACTCTGTTTGTATAAATCTATATATCTAAGTTTAACTTTTCAGTGTTAAGTTCCTGAAATAATTGCTAATTCATTAAGATGCACTTGTAACCTCTTTCTTTAACTTGCACAATATTAAAATAACTTACAACCGTAGGATCCAGACAACAGGTGTCAAAGAACAGTTAAACACAGGACCTCACACAGACACACAATACACTGTGTATCATAACCTCGTAAGCCCTCTGAGAGTAATGATTCTGTTATACTTGCATGACTTCTCATATATTGATTTGTACCAGGAGGAGGCCCCTCCCAGGAGGGCCCCCGATTCCTCGGATCCCAGTCTCCCGCTCCTATTGTGTCTGAGTGTGCATGTGAGAAAAATATCAGCAGTCTACGTATGTGTGGGCAGACACTGTGTGAGTGGATGAAAATAAAAACCCCAGAAAGACCAAAAAGAAAAAGGGAAGGAATCTGAAGCCTCAAATTTAAACTTGCACACAAGCATGAGTTCTCACAGGCACATGCATCATGTGACCACGCACACCCTCATTGTTGGGGTATCAGTTTGAGCCGTCAATAATGGCGCAGTGGACTGTGAAGGGACAGGCATGACCCAGACTGCCCACGCTGCGAAGTGAATACATGCGTGTGGTGCCATACAACCACGCAAGTCCACCAAAAGACTCACACACAAGATTAAGAAAGCCTGATCGCTGACCTGCATGACCTTTCCCTCCTTCTGTCTGTGCGTGTGTGCCACATACCCCCTCTGCTGCTCCTGCTCCCCTCACTGGTCCACCCAGACCTCCCATTGTTTCCTCCTTCTCCTCCATTGTCTCAACTCAGAATAGAGGGATGAGCAGGCAGTAAAAGAAGGATGCGGATGCAGATAACCGGTTCTTCAAACAAGCTGTAAAAAAAAGAAAGAAATTAGTTTGCTGATGTGTTTTTTCTTTGCGAACACTTGCTAGAAGTTAGACTTTAAAATCCATTTGAAAGCCAAATTTCAATGCCCTTTTTTATTTTTTAATTGGAAACAACTTCGTACTTTAATTGGAATTAGCATAATTCTTTGCCTTTTTATTTAATGCACATAGACCTTGAGTGATTCTCGTTTTTTAAGCCATTCCCCTCTAACAAGTTCTGCATTTTTATCTGTGGAGAAAATTATGAAGAAGCAGGCAGCCTTCATCCATTTTCTCCCAAATCATAAAAATCTTCTTTCTTCTGTTTTCATAGCAGCAACTACAAAACCATGTTCTCTTCATGTCATCCATCATGTTTAGCTTCTCTTTTACTGCAATGTGCTGACAATACATCTCACTTACAAAGAAACAAGCCTTAAATTTGTCTTGTTCCTACTCTAACTTATATTTCTTAAGTGATATGAACACATGCAGGTAAAACATGCTTCTAACACAGAAGAAACATTTGACTTGTGAAGTAATATTTTGAAAATGGGCCTGTAAGTACACATGACAGCTAACTAGGTTTTGGCTGCCATCTTCAGGTTGTAGTGAGTATTATTCTGTGAGTCCATACATGTGATTTAAAAACCCCAAAGCTAAACATGCCGATTGTTCTTTCATGAAAATTAGACATCCCCACCCCTAATCTCTTTTAATTTTATTCAAGGATTTGTAGGAGCCATAACCCTAAGACTTACATTACACATAATCATTAAGTGTGGCACGTGTTTACATAAATCCACATCATCAGCTTGAATGTTGTTTTTTTTTTTTTTTTACAGATTTGCACACATGTTAATCGTTTCCCTCGAAAGCGTAAATGCCGAATGACTTGCCATGATAAAGCTCTGTTAAATGATGAAAGCAGAAAAATAACTGGTTTTACGGAAATAATCAGTCTGTTTTCAGGTGCAGCTCAGGCAAATGTAGCCAAGTTTACTGTTAGTATGATACCGAATGTGTTTTTTGTTGTTTTCTTTTTTAATGTGCAAATCTATCTCGAGGATTACATATAGAGAGAAAAGAAGTCTACTCCAAATCATGCTCTGAACCCTCGGGGAGTTGTGGTATTAAATAAGACCTACATTTGGAGCATTAGTGGAATTCAATATGTGCAATGTAATTATTCTGCTCAATAAGCCACTGGAGGAGGATATTCCATTTACTACAAGCTCTAAAGCAGGTACATTCAGGTGATGTTACATGTTCATGCAATATCAGCCAACTTGCTTTGAGTATAAAATGAGAAAAAAAATAAATGCATGCTTGTTAGTAAAAAAAACAAACATGTTTAAGCATATAGGTAATGTATTTTTGAGTTGTTGGTAAAAAAGAAAAAGGGATTGATTTGAGGGACTGCAAAATGATAGATTAGAGATTGAGCAATTTTTTTATTCCATCGCAGAGTCAATGTGAAATTTTTCAGAAATTCACTTTACTCAATCACCTGAGCCCTGTAGTAACATGGAAAAAATTCAAAGTTATTCCTAGAAATATTGATTTCCAGAGTCTTCCTAAGTTAAAATATTCTTATTTAGTTGTTGAAAAATTAAGGGAGAAAGAAAACAGTGCACTTTTGACCATCAGTCAATTTCTGCAAAGAAATGATTAAAATGATTTTATGTTTCATTTGTAATTGGGGAACTGTCCTCACTAGTTTATATGTATTTTCTTAAGCACGAGCCAAGAACGAGTAAAATTAGAAATACTGAATATTCTGAAGGCATCTCTTAATTATTTTTAATTCTGCATGTCAGTTAAAAGAATAGAATGCTGTAATCTCTCAGGTAATTTCATAGCAGTTTTTAAGATTTGACAAAATCTTAAAAGTTGAATATTTCATCATTTCCATTTATTTAAATGTAAAGATTTGCTCAACATCTTTGCTTTTAATCATTGGACAAAATAAATTTCCGATTTATTCGTATTATTTTTACACACACATCGGGCTTTACTTGGGCAATACGACTTGATGTTTTTCTTTGGGGTCTTAGCTCCCGATTTTAGGCTTTCAAAAAGTGCTGCACATAGAAGTAATAGTTTTGAATCCAAAAAAGATTAAGGAAATTTTAAGGTCATCCCGTAGTTATGCATCAAATCATTCTTGTCCTTGATCTGAAATGTTTATCAAACGCAAACTGTTCATCAAATTCAAACAATACATACACAGTATGTGAATCTGCATGTTGTTTGGTTAACACATTTATCCCCTAAAAAACTGTGAATGTTTTTTAGTTTTATATCATTACATAAATTGAAATAAAAACTTTGATTTTTAGTATTTAAACAGTCCATTACTGATCAGCGCTGATCAAAGGTTAATTGGCCGATTTCAACTTTTCATTGTTTAACTGATGGATCGCTGAATCCATATAAGTGGACTAATTAGCATGAGACACTGCTTTTGGTACCACCCTCTGTGTTGGTGCTAATCCAGTAATATTTAGATCTGAAAATGAAGCCAGAACAACATATGTCAAAGGATCAAAGCACAAACTCAGAGCTGTAGCCTAAATGCAGCATCATCAACCAAAAAACAGGAGTTTGAAAAGAGTGAGAGCAAGAGGGAGGGCTCATAGTGGGGTGGGGGGGTTGTGTGTGTTTCATGCTGTCCCAGTTGCCTAAAGTGATTCTCTCAATAATGTATTAGAGCTCTTGTTTATTATTTACTGTTTACACTGCTCAAGTCATGCTGCTTTTGTGGAGCGACACTCTCACCCACGCCGTCTGCGCAGAGCAGAGCAGGCGAAACAACAAGCAACAGCGCAGACAGACAAGCTGGTGCTGCCAAAGCAGGGCAGGCAGCCAACCAAACCGGGCAGCCGCCCGCTCTGCACCACGCTCACTTGATGCAGAGGCACTGGACTGAGAAATAAAGGACATCTCGGTTCACAGGAGCTGTTGTACATGCAACCTGAGGTTGTCAAAAAGAAAAACACGCACACATGCAGAAGGTTTAGAGCAGAAGGTACAGTGAGAGGGTTATGATAAGAAAACGTATGCAACTATCTAACTAGCACATCCCTGAATCCCGAGTGAAATAAAACAGTTCCACAATAAGAGCAACATTGGAGCTGCAGCAATTCATGGTATAGTCTAAATCTTAAAATTAATTTTAATCTTCAACCTTTTTAGAGATTTATGAATCAATGAAACAGGGATCAGAATTTACATTTCAAATTTTTTGTGACTGGCTTTGATCAGTAAAACACAAATCTGAATCAAGTTAAAATTTCAATGGCTTTGCCCATTTTTTGATGTTTCATTTAATGAATGAAAACTGGAAACTCCCAAGGACATTCAGTCTACAGTGCATCAACCAAAGGCATGGAAGTTGATGCACTGATGGGTTTTGTTTAATGTAAAGTTGATAGAGAAAGCAAAACAATTTTTGAAAAAATACAACTTTTAAAGCTTTTTTTACAGTTGTCTCATAACTTTTCTTATTTCGTATTATATACAAAATTCTACGTTTCTTGGCTTGTGTTGTTTGAGAAGCTGTATATTTTATTTGATTTGATTTTTAGTATTTGTAGGAAAACAAAGCTGTTGAGAAAATGTTTGTTTACCATCGGATTAGATTAAGAACTTTTGCTGATGTTAAGTGCATAAAATGAGATTATTCTTTGACTAGCCTTGTAGACACAAATTCGACTTGAAATACAACAGTATTATTAATTAACAGTAGTATTCCTTCTTTTTTTCATTTTTCTACTTCTTGTATGAGGGAGGAACCATACCAATATGAGTCTGCTAATTACAATTAAAGAAGTCTATCTCTGGTCAGACGATAATTATGTTGTCTAGTGCAGACATTAAAGTCAATCAGATCCCAGGCCGATTTCTCAGGAAAAAAAGGAGGTAGACATTTGTGCACACAACAAACACTCTCAGTACCCCCAAAACAAAAACAACCACACGCACTCTCTCACACACATACAGGCACCATTTTCAAAGTCATGAAACGAGGGGACTTCAAATGCAGCTATTTGTTTGGGGCCTGTTGTCGTGGGAATAGGCAGCGCGACTGTGCTGGTTCATTAGAATTCCTTTCAAGTTGTGGAGTGCGGCCTCCCTGTGTTCCTCTCCCCATATTCCCTGACCCTGACGCATCTCCGTGGGGCTGAGGTAGGGCGGGGCGCCTGGAGAGGAGGAGGAGGCAGGGCTTGGAAGTAAAGCACAGTACATTACGCTGTAAATACACACAAATAAAACACACTTCTGGATCCAAGAATACAGTGGGATTAGAAAGTAGACTGGTTCTCTACCAGGAACACACAGGGAAAAGTACTTGAAATAGATGTAAAGGCAGATAAACCCACTAAACTGCTGCTGCAGCACACATCCTTCAGCGCATTTAGGACTTATAAACAAACGCTACACCAACAAGACTACTCCTCCCAAAAAGTGTCACCTCACTGCATCACCCTCTCAGGGATTCAGAGGGAGGTTCACCTCAGCAGGCGGATCTCGACACTTGGTCACAGGAGAACCTGCGACGTTATGTTTTTGCCACCAGAGATGGTTGCAGGAAAACTATTTGTATGATGCACCTAGATCTTTCTGGCACACTAATAATTAGAACTGTCATCTCCTGCAAGAGCGTCTTAATGTGGAATGTTGAAATCTCCGATATTACACTTTACATTTTAAAGCATCTCTTTCGGATGATGCAAAAAGAAAAAAAAAGAGTGATATTAAAAATATAAGATTACCAGAAGGTCTATTAGGATTAGTACTTTATTATAAAAACAATTTTGAAAGAGCAAAATAAAGTAAAACTGATTCAATGAAATCTAGCAAATGTAAAATCAGAATCTGTTAAAAGTTTTTTCCAAAATAAGAGACAAAACAAAATTACAAATCACTTGATTTTTTCACTTAACCTATCCTGAGAAATGATCATCTGATCGAAAATTATTATTTTTTTAACCAGTGAATGTACCACACTTAAGCCGTAGTAGGATACAATAACTATACAAAACCCTTTCCTCTGGAAGTTGTCGTTGAAAGAAGACGACTTGGGTAGAGGAAATACAAAAGGTGTTGCAGGCTTTTAGAAAAGAAGTTAGAGTTTGTTTGTAGGTTGTTTCTTCAAGATGCTACTTTGAAGAAGAGAGTCTTCTTCAATACCAGGAATATCAGAAAATACCAGGAAGAAAAATTGCTGTGCTTTATCATGTTGAGCTTTTATTCGTCTATCATGGAAAATGTTGTATCTTGAAATATAATGTTAAATGCTTACTAAGACAATGCAGTCTTGGTTATGGTTATCAACCATGGTTATGGTTATGGTAACAAAATTAATCAGATCAGTAGTAATCTGATGGAAATCCTGCAATTGAAGGAAAAGGTTTATTAACTTTAAAGGGAAATAAATTCGCTTAAGCTTGCAGGTAACTAAATGAAGCAAACTAATTTGATAATAATATAAAATGTTCAAGATAGCTTAAAATGCCAACTCTGTAATCATTCAGTTTTGTTTGAAGGCATTAGTGAACTCTGCTTTGACTGCAGAGCTCTGTAATATCCAATGTATGAATACGCTTGTCATAAATTATTCATTATCTACATTCTGCAAATCTTTTTCAATAGTTTTTATTTATATTGTAAATATATTTTAGCTGTAATTGTAGATTTTCAGGGTTGTGGGCACCTGTTTAACTTTAGGCTGCTTTTCAAGAATAACTGTTTAATGTTATTAATAAAAGATTTTATCACCTAGACTGTTCCATTCTCATTAAGACAGTAGAAGAAACATTTTTGTTATTTGTGGTTATTAAATAGAAATCATGAGCAGTCAGAGCTTTACAAAATCCATGAGACAAAATACTCAAAGAAACTTTGATCAGGTCAACTCAAACAAATATCTAAGCTTGTCATCAAAACCATGCATGATAATGGCTAAGTGACAAGATTATTTTTTTTAATACAAAAACATTTACTTTAAAATTTGAAATTTTTTAAAGATTCATGACTTCATTCAAAAGGAAGACTTAATTCAATTTTGGCACCAGTATTCAATACATTTAAAATAATTTTAAATACTTTGTATACTTGTGTAAAATATATAAAAAAATAATGTTCTCTGAAAAGTCACCTGCACTGTCCAGTTTGGGCAAAGTAAAAATTATGTAAACTGTGGCCTTTTTTTTCCTTCATCTCAGATGGACTGAGGTCACTTTGGCAGTCTGGGCTCCCGGACAAGACCCCAGCGGGTGCCAGACTGCAGGGAGAGGGACGCAGAGCTGCTGCCCGTCACAGCCCACTGGTCGCCTGACGGGCCCCAAGGCCTGCCAGACTGACACTGGCCCTGGCCAGGCAGGAGGCAGAGTGGGCAAGGGAGGGGGGCCAAGGAAGAGGTGCATGGAGGTGGAGGTTGGCATAGCGGACAGTCTGAATCCAATGCATTTATCCATTTCATGTGGTCTCATAGCGGTGAAGGGATTGTGTTCATTACTGGTGTATGTGACTAAAAAGAACAGGAGTTACTCAGCACATGATAGACGGTAATACATAAAATAATCAGCAATACTATTTTTGTACCTTTTGTAGCTGAGTTGAAAAAACTGCCCGATAAAAGAAGACATGGGCTATCTGGGGAAAAATGAAAGAATGTGAAGAAAAAAAAGGATAAAAGAGAGAAAAACTAGTTGTGTGTCCCAGCATGTGTCTGAGGCTCTCATAGAAGAGGGAGGAGGGCAACACTCACAGAGTCACTCAGGCGTGTCCAGAGCATGAGCCAAGTAGCTCTACCATGTTCAAGTGTACACACATAAAAACACACTTCCAGCACTGTACTGGAAGTGCCCACCTGTACTGTCTCTACAGCACCTGACACACACACACACCCCTACAGATGCACACAACACACAAACTTTTTACCCTGTAAATTTGACATTCAGGCTGATTGAATATTTGCTTGAACTTTTTCGACAGTACATCTCTTAGAGTGTTTTTCTTAGAGATCTTTTCGGTATAACACAACCCTCACTAGGTTTAAAAACACACCAGCTTTGTGTGTTTACACCTGTCTCTAAAAGTGTCCCATCTTTGCAGGGCATGTTGCTTTTAATGTAGAAAAACTCAAGAACATCACAAAGCAGCAGATTCAACATGCAACGTGTGTGCATGCACGAGAGCAGCATAGTGCCGTTATGAAATGACAGCCTCAGTAAATTTCACTATATTTACTCAGTAATTTAAAATACCTTTGAGAAAGGTGTGCAGGTCTGCAACTCCTTGGCATCACAGAAATAAATAAATAATTTCTTGACGTGCTAATCTCATAATTCCCATCCTAAATTCCATCTTAAAATATATAATAAAACTTTAATTTAAACCATAAAAATATTTATCTTAGAATCCAGCAGATAACTTTTAGGTCTTTGATCAGCTTCATTCTTATAGGAAAAGAGCAAGTAGTCTGTTCTATGTGTTGCTTACAATAAGAGGTTTGTCCTATTTATATTTTACTTGATTTATTAGTTTCATGGCTTGCTTTATCAATCCTTACTTTAGTTGATCAACAGCATGAGTCAGACATTGGTCCATTAATATTAGAAGTTAGATTTTTTTCCAATCACTAAGTAAGCTGTCAGATTTGCCATGTTTATGCTAACAAAATATCAAAAATGTAAAGAAATTTGTTCTTAATCTGTATGTGGATAGTTTTGTGAATTTAAAACTGTGTAATTCTTGCTTTTGATAAGAAGTAACGTCACATCTACTATCCTGCTGCTATCATAATATAGTATATTAATTTGTGTTATAATATCAGTTGTGTCCTTCTGCAGTTTTATTGGTGCTCCTTAAACCCCAAACTATGACTGTCCATGCGTTTTTGTTCTGTTTTTTGCAAACAGCCACATTTATTTTTCCTCTGAATGGGAGAAAAGAAACACACTTTCAATAAGCTGATGAACTGTGCACAGCAACAAGTGAGAAAAGGGTAGCCACACTCATTGCTTGTTCCACACTTTCTCCAGCACATCATTAAAAGAACAAACAACGGTTTTAAAACAACTTTTAAAAACTTTGTTGTACCTTAATAACTATTTCAAGCCCGTGCCTTAAAGAGAGTAGATTGCATCTCGTCAAAGTACGATCCATGCTCCACAACAGTGTGAGGTGTAACTTTGCAATTAAATAGTAAATGAATCAATGTTTCTATATGTTTGTGTGTGAACGTGTGTGTTGGCGGGCCTCAGGGGCCCATTCTAATGAGCTATCTGTGTGCATTTCTAACAAGAGCTCGGTACAGCGCCCACGGCACTGTCATCCTGGGCCGCAGCTGACCTTGCTCTGCTGCTGAGGCTGTGTCGTTCACTATATTTATGGCGCCAACACCACCTTGCTGTGTGCTTATGTGTGAAAATGTACGTTCACCAATGTGTGTATTCAGTAAGGGGTGGGAGTGCAGGAAGCAAATACTGTGTATATCAGCATAATGAATCAAGTGGCAGGGAGAGAGCGAGGAAAATACGGAGGGAGGGTGGAATCGAGCAGTGGATGGAAAAAGCCATTTCCCCTCCACTGTTTCTCTCCTCGCGGCAACCAACCCCTGTGGTGTCTATTCCCTCTATTCGCCTTTTCCCCTTTTGCCACCCCTATTCTATTCTTCCATTGTCCTTTTTTCTTAGCCTGATTTGATCAGATTGCTACAGGATTAACACAGACCATCAAAACATTGTGACCCCTCTATCTGCACCCTGAATGTATAGCATCAACCCTCCTGGTGAGAAAGGGAGATTGAAATAGTGAAACAAAAAAAATAAATAAATAAATAAAAAATATATATATATAAGCTGCAAGCATGCACTAGATCATTTTAATCGACCTTGCATGTATTCATGCAGCACAGTGAGTTTGGCACCAACCAAGCAAACCGAATCACCAATGGAATAATAATAATGCAAGTGCATGGAATCATCTGGAGCGCCTGTGCACGCTCACACATTTGGATACATACATGGCCTCAGTATGCAAAGCTCCCCTGTGCTGGGTTAAGGGAGTGGGGCATGCTGCTGTGAATACTCATCTGAGGCGTGCAGAGGGAGCTGTGTGTATCCCCCCATAACCTCGGGGCGAGAGGTAGGGGAGGGCACTCAATTTGCACGGGACACACATACACACATTGGAAAAACTCATTGGATACACAAACAGAGAAGTCAGACACATACAAGTCCATGCACCACCACTCACACACACAACAGCCCATACTTGCGCACACATTTGGAAAAGCAGGCGATAAGCAAAAGGAGCACTAGGGGGAAGGAGAGAGGAGAGATGCGGGGTGGGGGTGGGTGCCGTGACCAAAAGTAAAGTTTTAATTCGGTCCTCGGGGACACTGCTTACTCATCCAACTCCCCCAAGGACCGACTTCCTCTGAAATCTATTCAAATCACATCTCTCCACCGCCTTTTATTGCATTTCTCATATCCCCCCATCACAAAGTGACAAATCACCACACACTTCATAGAACCAACATCACTTTCTCTCCATTTTGGAGGACAGATTTGGGGGGATTTTTACTTTTAAACTGATTAGAGAAACTCCCTTCCCACTGGAATTTCCATTTATTTCCATGAGCATTACTGTACACAAGATAGTCCACAGATACCTTTAGCAGGGCTGAAACATCCAGCCGAAACACACCTGGAGTTATTTTTGAGTAGGAGGGATTATTTATCGAACAAATTTCCTCTCGAATACAGTACACAGACACGCAGATGTCCGGAAAAATGTGGTATTTTAAGTCTCTCAAATACTGTCGAAGTAGCTTGTGCACTTTCAGGCTCCCTCCGAATGCGCGTCAAACATTAATTTCATTGCACACTACTTCTCAAACATGCACACACACAGTCTCTGCTACTCAAGCCGCACACTTCCTGCCACTGTTCTCCCCTCCATTCTCAATAAAGCAGGTGATGGGAGCATCGAGGTCTAATTAGTTTATGCAGACGTATGAAGCTGGTGGGACAGGCAGCATTGTTATTATTTCTCTGCCAGCCCACTGCATACACACACAAGCTCGCACAACAAGTGACACTTAAACAACGTTGCTTGCCGCATCCCCGACCACGCTCATCGAAGATGGCTGGGGGGGAGGTGGGAGAGCCTGGATGAGAAAACGGGGTGTCAGAATGAGGAGAGCCGGCATGTGAGTGTGAGAAGAGAGGGAGAGGAGCGCCACTTGATATATTCGTAATGTTCCTTAATATTTTCATTTTGATGTAATTTGTGGCCTCGGTTTTTTAAATATCCGCTCTGTAATAATGTTTAATTTCAAGGGTCAGTCTGCCAAGGAGTATATTAAAGCTGATAAAACTCATTTTCCACAGGCCCAATATCGCGCCCAGATCAGGTTAGGAGGCCAGCCTCCCTGAATATTTCATCTTTTATCATGCCGATAATGGGAAGATGACAGAGGCACATTATTACAATGAGAGAATTGCTCATTTTCCTGATGGGGAGGGCTGCCTGGCTGCCTTGGTTGCCTGCCTGCTTCCCTGTGACTGCCTGCGTGTTGAAGACTGGGGCTGGGGCTGCCGAAAGCCAAGGGCTCCACAGAGTGTTTGTTGCAATAAAAGCAATTCTTCCCCGGGAGAGGAGAGGTGACGAGGGGAGAGGAGGTGCAGGGAGGGAACAGAGGTGGAGAGAACGAGGGGAAGGTAAGGAAGTAGAGGAGAGAGAGAGAAAAAAGCAACTTTTTTCAACCACCTCACTTATTTGATTGCGATGAATAATAAATGTGTGGGGCTTGAAGTTTTACTCGAGGTGCGGGACAGGAGGGCTTTTCAGTGAAGCAATAGCAGAATGTGTGTGGATGTATGTGCTGGTGGCAGTGATGTGCCAGGGAAATGGGTTTAGGTGATAATCACAGATTCAAACTGGGTTCCGCAATTCGAATTAACCCATTTAATTGAGCCATTAGTAACGAACAGAGCTTAGTCTGCGGGGTGAGACAGAGATCTGGACTGTGAGGGGTGAGGAAGTGGGGGGGTGCAACGTTGGGGATGGAAGTCGCTCCACACGCAAAATGACTCGCCGGACCGTCTCTGGCGCCAGAGTGCCTTAATAAATGGACCCAATCAAGGCTGTTCTGGGGACCACCTGTGTCCCATACAGGTCAGAACCATTAGACCCACATTAGAGGACCATGATAGACGGGAGCGCCTCTCCAGCCACCCCAGTAATGAGGATAATAAGAATACCATAATGGCATATTTATGGGGCTGGCATGGAAAGAGGAGTCTAGCGTTTCAGGTTATTTAGAAAGTCAGAGAACAAACGAAGAGAACTCAGATTCATACACAGGTGAAAGAGGAGAGGGTATGGCTTCAGTAAATGTATCATATCAAAGTCAGCAATTTCAATTAACATGATTAAAGGACTTCAACCTTCACGTTCGAAGCTTCTATAAAAAAATCATAAAACAACCATACCAGGAGTGATCAGAATAAAATTACTCACAAGAGACCTAGTTATGATACATTTCCATTTCCACTGGCTGCGCTGCGTGGGAGATCTGTTACACACCAGGTGGGCTTATCTTGGCATTTAATATGTTAATCTGTAATCTTCCTCTTTATTCCACTATTTCACTACAGGGACCACATTGAAAAAAAATTCTTCTGCCTCTCTATTCTTGTAGCTGTGTCAGCTTCATTGATATAATGATGACTAGTGAGGAAGATTTAAATTCTGAAATGTCAAATCATTTAAACATCATGAATAACTTTTTCCAGTTTTTGGCCTTAGGAAGAAGATGCAAGAAATGGTAATGGAAATAAAGCTTAACGTCAGTTAAGGTGTTTTCCATGCATTTTTTGTTTTTGTCAACTTTCTTCTTGTCTTTTATTTTCAGTCTGTTTGCAAAGATCTAAACTTCCATGTGTTTTCACAGCTAATGTATAACAGCAGGAAATACCCAAAAGTTAAAACTCAAGAATATAACCATCAGCTTGAACAGTGCCTTGCAAATTATCCACACATCTATAAAACACTATTCAGTCTAAAACAAAAACATTTGAAACTGTATGGCACAAAAGCAAAACTCTAGCTGAGCAAGGAGGTCATTTTTATGAATGAGAAGTCCAGCTTAAAGTTTGCAACAAGTCATGTAGAGGAGACAACAAACATACAAGGACAAGGTGCCCTGGTAAGCTGAAACTAAAATTAAATATTTTTGCAAAATTTGCAGACACTGCCTTCAGCACATCATATCAATAAACAGATGATCCAGCAAAGATCCAGCAATATTCTTTTAGTTATATTTTTCTTATCGTTAGGTTGGAAACTACATACTATTTGTAAATCATTTTCCACAAATATCAACATTACATATAAGAAAATGTCATGTAAAATGTATTCTCTTTTTGCATGTTTTTCTTTATTTTTTAAAAGTAAAATTAGAAATAAAATGGTGACTGGTAAAAAATTACAACAAATTATCTACAGTAAATATTTATCAAATATAAGTTGCATTTTTTTCAAAAAGTCATGTAACATTTATGGGTCTAGTTTTATTTAGCCGGACTGAGGGCAGACTATACATTTTTGGATTGTAATGTTGCAGCGCCCTAACCAAACTTTTCATGTCTTGATATACGTATATATTTTAAAGTTCTTAATTTTGTACTACTCTCCTGTGGTCTACAACACAAAATCCCAATGAAATACATTGAACTGTTTGTTAATAATGTCAATAAATGTGGAAAAAGTTCAATGGGTGTTAATACCTTAGTAGTCTCAGTTAAATGTATGTCTCAACAACAACACATTCAACCATCTTGTTTCATGTTTATTTTGTTATCTTTGTGTGCATTTGTTTAACTCACTAAATTTTTAATGAGGTGTGTGAAACTGACTGCTTCTTCTTTCTTTAATCAACTTGGCTGATTGTAGAAAAGGTTAAATTAGCTGATTATGTATCAGGTAGAACTGAAAGTCTAAAGATTTATCTGGATGATGATGCTATGACAAATTAGGGTTTACTACAAAAGCAAAAAGAGACAAGCAAAGGGTTGTAGTGACAGTTCTTCAACTTAAAAGCTCGGAACTGATTACAGACCAGTACATTAGAGAAAAGTCTTAAAGAAAGAAACAAGTATTCCCTGTTGAACCCATCCAACTTTGTCTGCCCCTCAAAAAAGGTGCCAGACACTGTAGGTGCATCCCCATGGAGGGGAAGAGGAAGTGATGAGTACCCCAAAGGGCAACAGAGGTCACCAATGACCAGTGCGACTGCCAAAAACTCCAGGGAAGGATAGGATGGAGTCGATGTGTCTGGACCCCTACTCAAGTCAAAAAAATAAAAAAATCTGTCACCAATTCGGAAGGAGTGAGGGTGAGGTGTTGGGCTGGGTCGAAGTGGGGGTTAAGTGGAGTGGGTGATGGTGGGTACCAGACTGGGGCACCTCGGGGGACTTTTGGGGAGGAAGAGCCATGCTCCATGTCTCCTGCTACAAACCGTTGTTCCCTCATTTGATTGTGAAGCCATGAATAATGCATAGCGGATGGGACTGGAGGAGGAGGGAGGATGGAGGGATGTAAAGTGTGTGTGTGTGTGTGTGTGTGTGTGTGTGTGTGTGTGTGTGTGTGTGTGTGTGTGTGTGAGGGAGGGGCGGGGGGCTCAACCTTAAAGGGGCCCTGCCACAGTGGGAGTCATTACCGATGAGCAACCACACTGATGAGCCACGGAGTGCGAAAAGGATAGGAGAGAGACCGCAAAGAAACAGATGAGGGATGAATGGAGGAGAAAAACAAACAAGATATTAAAAAAAAGAAATCAGGCTTCCAAAATATTTCAAGCGCTCATTGACTCTGTTTTCAACACTCTAGATGTTGTTGTTTTCATCTTTTCATAATTTAGCACTGGAAAACATTTTTCATATCTTTTTCCCGTTTGTATTTTTATGTTTTTGTAGTTCTTTGCAAGAGTTTTTATCAGTACACAGACATGTGAGCAATAGGACTATTTATAATATTACAACTACAAAGACTGGTGGTTTAGCATTGAGTACATAGTTTTTGTTGTGTTAATACACAATGACAATAAAGGATTCTTAATTGTGGAAAACTGCAAAATGGACATTTGTGGTTGCTTTCAACAATGTTCTGTATTTCCTTTTGTTATGCTTCCAAAAAGGCCAGATTTGTGGAGAGCATGACAAGCGAGAGACAAGAGAAACCAGCTTCTGCATAATTTAATTAATATGCAAATAAAATTAAATGAAAACCTACACAAAAAATAAATTTTCCTAAAATATCTGAAAAAACATCAAGGCTGGACATAGATCTTTAAAAAACAAAAAACTGTCATTTTCTCTAGCTCTCCAAAGTTACCATGGGACTCAGTGCTTTCATTGCCGACTCAGTTCAGATAGATTGCTCCGTCTTAGTAGGTTTGCCATACTCTTTCCATTCCAAAAGTTGTGGAGAATAGACCTTTCCATAACATGATCCCTGACCTCTCAGGCATGTCCATTGGCTTCCGTGATACATTTTGTTCATCAATGTTCTCTAAGAAACCTCAGAGTCGTTCAGAGAACAGCTGTATTTATGCTTTGATTAAATTACACTAAAGTATCAATTCAATCCAGTACAAATATTCATACAAAGTCACTTTGTATGAATAGTGACTTACTGAAAGTCAGCTGCATACAATCAAATTACATCCAGGTTATAAAAAAAAGACAATCCTCTTTTATTGTCTAAGTTGGTAAAAAGCTTTTTATTTTTTTGTCTGAAGAAATTCTGCTGACTTGCAGTGATCCTACCTCCTGAATAAGCAGGTGGAGTTGAGAGGCAAACTTTCTTTTAAAAGGAAGAAACCTCCAGCAGAACCATGTTTGGTGTGACTGGCTATCTGACAACTGGGATTTTGAGAAGAATGAATGCACAAAAAACACAAGAGCACTGATCCAGGAGTACTTTTGATTTAAAAAAAGAAAGAGTTACTGGCAGTATCCTTTGGTGGCTTTGAATTAAAAAGAAATCCAACTAAATAAGCTCAAAGCCAGTAGCAAAATATGTGCAGTGAAAAACATATGTATATTACAAAATAATTCTTTTTAAATTAATTTATTCATTAAATCTACATGTTTTACCAGCTAATATAAATTCCCATCACTTTGGACATCAGCAAAAAGTGTTTTAAAAAATGAAAGAAAATCAGCTAAAAAAAGAAACTCAAACTTTTCAAATCCATAGAAACACAATTTCTCTCCATATATGCTGGAGTTGGTGGAACAGGAGGTGGGTGTGAGGGAAATGAGCAGAGCCATCCTGCAGTATTGCTGCTTCTAGCAATGTGTGTGTGTGTGTGTCTGTGCAGGTGTCTGTGATGTCTTGTGTGTGTGTGTGTGTGTGTGTGTGTGTGTGTGTGTGTGTGTGTGTGTGTGTGTGTGTGTGTGTGTGTGTGTGTGTTGTTCCAGCAACAGCAGCAGCAGCTAAGGCGCTTCAGCAGCACTAGGTGTTATCACTCATTTTGATTCTGTATTACAGCATGACGGATGGGCCCCCGCGGGCCGGCGAGCGTCGCTGCACGCTTATTACCGGGGCTCTTAAGTGGGAGTTGATTTAGCTTAAATAGGTTGTTTCATAAGGAGAAGACACCGGCGCTGTCATCACTGCTCTGCTTCTCACTACAGCAAACCACCACTCTAATTGAATAATGCCTTCTCTACATACCTATTAGGGTACTTAGGTACAGACTGTGCCCCAATAATTGCTTATACAACCTGGCTAATTTGGCCTTCACCCCCTGTGTGCACACACATGCATGAGCATGTGCATGTGCACACACAACCGTCTCTTCCCAGTGAGCAATATGCATGTCTGCACTGTAATCCACAGTATGTTTGTATTCTGCTGGTTGGCATCTTGCAGTATTCACTGGTTGAAAATGTTTATGGCTCTGATGAGGTAGAAAAAAAAGCCAAACACTTGTATCATAAATCAGCTCTTGCATATCTAATTTGATATTCCTTTAACCTGAATAAAATGAAATCTCTGTATTCTGAATGCTATAAAAGTGCAAATAAACCTACACCATAAAGGATACGGGTTTTATTAGCATATCACAGGAAAAATGTTTCAGAATGCATGTTCCAATAAAGGTGTTTACGCATGGAGATGTTTACAATGGGAGGAGGCATGGATAAAGGCATTTTCGATTTTACAAAATGTTGATCCATTTCCGTGTCTCTGTTGGCTGTCAGAGATTATTGCTGATGCAACAGTGCAATGGCATGTGAATTATGCGCCACTGTGGAGTGGAACCAGTGCCAATGCTCTGCAAGCGAACAAGGCACCATGGAATCCTGCCAGCTACAACCTACTCCTGGGAAAGCTGAAGTTGGCTGTCACTCATTAACCCTAAAATGGAAATGTACCCCATTCTCACTGGGTTCATGTTTAATTCTTCTATACTCTTGGATAATAATGCATAAGCAAACCAACAAACACCAACAAAAAGGGGTAACGGGAGTGATAATGATTTCTTAAAAAGGTTTAGAAATAAAAAATCAGTTTTATCAGTAACCTGGAGATCTTAAATAATCCTGGACAGCTGCAGAGCAGCAGGATGGAAATGTTGCCTACTCATTTCCCTTGGGTTACAAATGATCCAGTTGGAGTATAATTTGAGTTGCTGAACAAAAATTCTAAAATATATGTGGAGGAGAAATCTAATACTAATTTTTTATAATGTTTTATAAATGTTGTATAATGTTATACAATTTAATAAACCTCAGTGGGTGCAGAAACAGGCCAAAAATTGTGTTCTTTATGTTTAAAATTAATATTTTTAGGTGTAAAGAGTCAGACTGGCATTCAGATTTCTCCAAAACTCTTTTAGTGTAATAAAAATTACTGTCAAACAGTTTGCATTTTCTGGAGGCTTCTCAGTGTTCGAGGTGATACAGAAGATAAAAATGGTCATGATGGATGCATGGTTTTTAAAAAGGTTGAGCATCATTTGCAGATCTTTTGTTTTAAACTGGCTGTAGAATTACTTAAATGCCCTGTAAGGCATTTAAGAAACAATACATCCCTGGTAAAGGATGCATTGTTAAATCAGTTAAAGTTCAGTATGTGATACCTTTGTAAAGAATGGCAAATGCCTACCAGAAAACTGCAACAGGTACCGTATGGCACAGCAGTAATTCGTAGTGATCATACTCTCAGACCTGTGTCCTATTTATGATCACCGCATTCTGTCTCAATCAGCCTGGACAATATAGTTACAGCTTAATATGAGTCGTACGTGTTTTTATTTTGTCTTGCATGCAACTGTTAAATATGTTTTTTAGTATTTAGGTTTCTATTTCATTTAAATTTTTGTTACACATGTAAGGCTTGTAATGTTTGCAGAGAAAAACTGGCATTTAATTTCTCTTGCAAAGAAGGGCTGGGAACAGTCTTTAGATTTGCCTCCCAACTTTTATATTGCACTCTACTTTTATACAAGTACAGTGCTGCTCTGTGCACCGGCTGGATGGATACAGACATTTAGATGGATGCTCTGTGGTCAGATATGTAGGCTGAGCAAGACAGCAGACAAGGTGCAGCAACATCCACACCATCAGTGTAAAGGATGAGATCACTTAGACTGTTAAAAAATAGATGCAGTCATTGATAAATTCTATGATATGCCATGTTAATGATGAATTCCATTTTATTTATCAAATTGCACCTTTCTGCACTTGTTTTTTGCATCACAAAAAACATGGAGATTCACTCACTTCAGCATGCCAAGTGCTTTAGGAGGCTCACATAGGACCTTGGCTTACTTGCTGATTACTTCAGTTAATAATTTTCTGACCACATGGGAGTGGGAGACTGTTTGTAGGGTGATGAAATTTCAGCCTGATGTCAGATGAGAACTATACAAAAAGGACAAAATGACAGTTCCAGTAATAACACTGCAAAAGTAACTTGATAATTTGCTGTAAACAGATTATAAAAAGCTTAATATTTTAAAGTGTGCTTTATTTCTAGTTGTTTAAGATCATTCTTAGATATGCCAAAATGTGGCAAGATAAACAATTCTAGTGCATTTGTAATATAACATTACTGTGTTTTCTCTTGTTTATAATCCTCAAGAGAAAACACAAAAGAAGAATAAAGGTTGCAGATTTAATAATCAATAATGCAGTCATGAGGAGACATTGAACTGATGGTCTTAACTATTGCTGCTTGAATTTTATAATAAGCTCACCTTTTGATGAGGAAAAAAAACTGACAATAAGGTCTAGTGTCAACAATCACAGGCTTGCAATACACTGTTGCAATTATTGATTAGATGTCCAAATGTACAATTGTTTTATTTATGTTCTTCCACAACAGTCACACATACTGTATGTACTTCTTTACACTGAATACCTCACCTTCTGACAAACACACAATAAAGCAGAAGGGAAAATGAACACAGCATGCACACATTCTCAAAAACATGCAGGCATTTTGACTAAATTTGTTCAGAGGGTAAACACATGCCCATATTTGCACAGAAGCCTGTGGGTTCTTTGGTGTGCCACCTCACTCTCCTCCCTTTGCTGCGCTTGCTGTGCCCTCTGGTTGGCGGTGATTGATGATGGCCATGGTGAGGCAGATCATTTGGGTGGCCCCGTCTACACAGGACGTAAATCAAATCAGCTTTGCTAATGATTCTCAGACGCTTGTCTGGCAGATGTGGCCAGAACCTTTTCGCGTCTTGCAAAGTAGGACAAAAAAAAACATCAATAAGCCCCAGAATGATTCCATTTAACCATCATTTCCAAGGATCGAAGCTCAACTCTTTAAAGATTTCCAATTGAAACAGAGATACTTCTGTCATTATATGTAAACCATGCATATAGCACATGCATCGGTATGAAACCCCATGCATTCTTGCATAAAATATGCAACAAGAATGTAACAAGGAACATGACTGCCACATCATGTTCACACAAAAGAAATATTTTGTGTATACCTGTGTATACTAAGATACACCAAAGTATCTTGGAATTGGATACACTAAAATATCTCAACCAAGGTGATCATGTCAAAAATGGCAGTGGAAATTCAAACAGGTAATACCGGTGATCACTCTGTCTGTGGGTCCTGTCCTGTTGCTGGCTGTAATGTGATGGATAACCCTGGCACTTTAGAGAACCTAGGCCCTCAGGCCTCTGGGGGTGACCCATTACAACTTTTCATTAAAACGTCTGTTTGATGCAGCATCTTGATTTGTCCATAATTTATGATGCCATTACAAGCTAATTAGAGCCTTGATCTCTCAGCCCTGCAAAATATGCAGTTTAGAGAGGGCATAAACTGCTGGCATTTGCTCCACAAGTATTGGGGAAGGCTACTCTTAACTATTCTTCACCAGATCTACCAACACCACAATTTGAACTTATGCATCAACTGGTGCAAGTGCAGCCTGAAGCCTTTTTTGTAGCCTGAAAGTATCAGCAGATTCAATCATTTTTGTCTAGCAAATAAAGACTCAAGCTGCTTAGAATTACATATTTATATCTGTTTGACCTTACTACCTCTGGTCATTGCTTATGTAGTAAACCAAGGTTATAAAAATCTATTTTTTTGTTTTTCAGTGGTTATGTTTTCTTAAGGTCATTTTTTGGATCTGCCTCATATCTGACTCTGAGATCAAAATTTCACAAAAATTACCACCAGACACATTTTGGGAGATCAATAAATAGTGCCTTGCAACTATTCACACTCCTTGAATTATTTTTTTTTTTTAATTTTGTGACATAACCACAGATTTAATGTATTTTATTAGATTTTTTGTAATATGCCAACAAAATTTATTTATTTTTTAACAAATACATCTCTGCAATGATGCATCGAGCATCACATTGTAAGCGTTAACATGCTTCTCATTAGTAGGGGCAGGGACTCTGGTCCTGCAACTTTTAGATGAATCCCTGAAACAAACGGCTTAACTGTCTTCACTACCTGTGACAGAGTAGCACATTCTGTAAACTCTGTATAAATTAGGGATATATTTAGCTCTAAACAGAATTGCATTTACTGTTATTTGACCCTAAGATGTATTGTAAACCAAAAATTGTGCATAATCTCCATACAAAACCCCTTTTTTTAGATCAGACTCACAGAGAGTACCTGTCCTCAGCCACTTGTCTATTAGACTGAAGGGGGTTAAGTGGGGAGGGGATTGAGGGGTACTCATCAAAACCAGAGCACCCATGCATGAAAGTCAATCCACTGCTTGTGTGTGTTTTATTTATTCATTAGTGACAACTGGCTTGAAAAGCAAGAATGAAAAAAGACAAGCAACTTCTATTCAAATAAGCATTGCATCCCTGGAGCAGAGAGTGAAAGAAAGGAGAGAAAAAGTGTGTGCGTCAGGAAGAAAACAGCTCATCGAGGAAGGAGAGATGAAGGAAGGGTGGGATGGCTTCTTTTAATTTGGGGAACCCCTCGAGGGAAATTGAGCCTGTGAACACGCAATTAAGACAGTCATCAGTGAACCGCGCGTGAGGAACTGGAGCGATGACCGTAAAAGAAAATATGATACGAAAGAGAGGGAGGAAATTACACGAGGTGTTATTATCTGAAGTCGCACCAAAGCCATCCCCATTGATAATTGCTCCAATACAGTTTCAGATGAGCTTTATTTTAGAAATGATAAATGTAACTAACACTCAGGTAATCTATTACAATTACGGACAGTTTGGAAGGAGGGGAGGGGTGAGACTATAATCATTGGCCAATTATCATCTTATTATAAATGTTAAGTGGCCTCATATTAGTGTCAGCGCCCCTCATTTGATGGGAGAAAATAATTGTTAACCTCTGTAATAGCAATACGCAAAGTATTTAACACACCCCAGGGGGTCCTCTCAAGCCTCATAAACAAACTATGCTGAAAAAGCCTGAATGGATATTTACAGGCTTCCTTTATATTTTTTACTGTTTGAGAATAGTGTTTCGATTTAGGTCTGCCTTTGAGTTGGAATACGTTTAATGTTTAAAGTAGTGTTACTAACATACAAAACATGTACTAATTTTATCCATCTATACTATACAATCAGATAGTGGGCTCGACAATTGGGGACACAAAATAAAGTTTTTAGATACAAATATTTTCCCATATTTAAATTTCTTTCTCCATACCAACTGAGACCTGGAAACTTTTTAGTTGCATCCCTTTGTGAATGAATCAAAGTAAGAACAACAGGAGGTTTGGCCTCCATCTAATACAGTATGGGATAGAGTCAATAAAGAATATCAGGGAGGCTATTTTTTTTAAGTGAAAATGCAATTAAACAAAATCTAATTAACCAAAGTGCTGTTGCAATACCAATACATTTGATTCATGTTAAATAGAGTTAACGTAATTGGTCAGCTTTCAAATGACAGCCTCAGAAAAAGTTATTTCCTTTTTGAACAAAGATGGAAATGGGAAATCCAGTGATAGTATACCCAGCGCTGCACTTCCTCTCTCCAGTTCACAGGAAGCGACAAGAGATTCAGGAAAGTGTATTTTTCAATAACTTTTTCTTTGGAGTCAGGTGAAACCAAATCCATTTAGCTTGTAGATAACAGTCAATTTTATATGAATGACTCTCCTAAGTCAACCTGGGGTATATGAATTTAGGAAATCACTATTTGCAAATAACTTTCAATTTATTTCCGTCTTAAATCAAGTTTTTCAGGAAAATCTCTTTGTGGTATATTGCATCTAGCTGAGTGGACGTTATTGTGGTGGCTCTCAGGTGGGCTTTTATATAGTGAGGCTGGACCCTGGGGTCCTGTGTCGCCTCTGGCTTATATTGAGAAAGACACCAGAGTGACGATCTTTCCCAATAGCCTGACTCTCTCATTCAGCGAATCCTCTAAGTGAGTTACCTGTCTAGGAGGGTGGCTTAGATAGAATGAAACACTCGCTTGTCACTTTTATTAACCCTCTTAGACCCCCACAGCACCCCTACATCCCCCATAACCTCATACAACAGTTTGAACCCCGTCTTCCAACTCAACAGAATTCATGTGTTTCTTTTCCTTTGTCTCCTACATTAGCCCGCAATTCTCTCTATCGCACCCCCTGAAGCAAAAAATCATCCCCATTTTGCATAATGCTCCATTTAAACAGATAGCAGTGACATGAACAGAGTGAGATGGAGCGAATAGGGACCTGATGAAGCTTTGTCCTCCCTCTCCCCCTCTCAAACACACTGCAACTCCCTCTCCCTTCTTAGCTTGATTTGACCCCTGGTGGCTGTTATCATCCAAAAGGTCACAGTTGGTGCCTTGTCAGATGAGCAGGGCAAACCCCTTCCAAACGCTGTACCCCACTAGACTGTTCCTGTGAAGCCACATACTCACTGCACCCCTCCTCATCAACACAAAGCTTCCAACCCATCTAGAAAGCGTTACCCTCTTTAGCCACTCACTTGTGAAAGTCAAACATGATTCCTGGAAACTGAAAATGTGACAAAGGACAGAAAGACAATAATGGGATCAATGAGACACAAATTTATAATTTAGGGCATTTTAAGAGTTACTGCTGCAGTATTTTGAAGGGGCAGTATTATGCATTTTCCAGGCACATAGTGTCATTTTACAGCACAATCAAGAAACTAAGTTACTTTCCGTTGTTATATAAATGCTGTATATATCAAACATTACAATATAAATTTGACTTTGTAATTTAACACCTTGAAATTGGGCCTCTGTCTCTTTAAGAAGCACCTTCTCTTTCCGAAACTCTGCCTACATCATCACAACAATCCTTCTCATTATGCCGTTTACAACTATTTTTATAGGAGCATTGGAGTGAGAAGTAGTTGGTATAATAAGCTCAATAGAAGCACAGGTCCAATAGATGTTTGCTAATTGCTGCCACTAGCCTGGGGGAATTGAGTGGGGAAGGCATGAGGGAGGTAATTCTGTAAGGCAGAAGCTCAACTGGAGACTGCAACTCAGAAGAGGAACTTTGTGGAAATAGGCCTTTGGCACCCAAGAATGACTGCCACAGGAGATTCACATAAAACTCAAGAGTCAATTGTGGCCCCTACTCTGCCCTTTAGCATAAAACAGTTGTAAAAGGGGATACCTTTATTAGTATAAATTGCTAAGACGTTTCAGCAACGTTTCCCCTTATTGCCTTCATAGTCTAATGCCAAGGACCTTAAGCTATGGTTCAAGTAAAACTGGTGGTATTCGGGTTTTATTACTTTAGTGGTGCTCAGTAGTACTTCAGTGCTTCCATAGAAGCATAGTAACATTGAGCTTACAAGTAATAACTGCCACAGAGATTAGGGGTTTAGTACACATTCATCTGTCCTTTGTCAGGGATTTCTATAAAAAGTAGTGCAGAGGAAAAAATCTCAAAGACTAACAGTACAAACGGAAGTGGAAGTCATTATATCAGTAACAGGCCCTGATGGCTGCTTATGCTATGCTTCATTTTACTTTAAAGTCAGATCTTGTATCTGAGAGGGACATCAAAACGGCCTGAACTGTCGCCCTGCTTCCCTTTTGGGCTGTATTTGCAATTGTCATGATGGTCAACAAAAATCCAGAGCTCTGTTAATAGATGATTCAAAATGTACTGTATTCATATGTTGCCTCAAACATGCAAAGTTTTCTAGTGTTCCATCTTCATCAGGTCTTAAAAAGCTGTACATATTTTAAAAATCTTCAAAAACTCAGTAGTTAACAGGCAATGTATGTATGTATCAGATTTTGAAAAAAAAAAGAACAAAATTTCACAAAGACACTCAGAAAATAATGACAGAAAGTAGCATTGTCGACAACTCTATCCATCTTTCCTTCTGTGGCACAGTCTTAAATATTTCAACTGAAGGGTGGGCAGAGACTAAACAGAACCTCATGAATTCAAATGCGAGATGCCTGGAATGCCAATAGTTTCATTCCTTCCTGCTGCTACCAATTTATATTTTCCATATGAGTCCTTAAATGGCAAATAGAAGGCAGTTTGTGCCCTTTTATGGCTCCTCGTTTCCACCCCTGGGGACAGAAATGGTCAAAAGTCAAGGAAATTCCGATTCCCCTGCACAGCAAACCAAGGGCAGCTAAACACAAACCAAACAGCTCCCATAATGCTTTAGAGTTGGCAAACTTGGACTCCCTCCCTCAGAGATCTGCAAGTATTCTAAATGGTAATTATTGCGCACAAACACACATGCATACACAGCACCTGGACCGCTCAAATGAAATGCAAAAGACAAAGAGGGGAGAGGGAGGGGCTCTTGGAAAGTCAGAAAAGAAAATGAGGTGTAGTGTGAAAAAAATGGAGCGAATGAAGCAAACCAGGAAAAAGGACAGTGCAGGAAAAAAGTGGAGGTATGTAAATGTGAAGTCAGAGAGTTCAGATGGAGAGAAGAGGTATAATGTGCTGAGCTGACCTAGGGGCCATGGGGCCAAGTGTCCAGGGGCCATTTGGGGACGATGGCCAGATCTCTGTGGTTATCATTATTTTGAGGGGGAGGTCTTTTCTATCCTTCCTTTGATCCTTCCCCCTCTTCTAACTGAGACTCTTTTCCTCTCGCAGGGCAAAGGTGAGGTGGCCTGGGGAGCCAAGGAAGGTGAAGGGTAACGTGGGGCAAGCTCTGGGTCGGTGGCTGTCGTTAGCGATGCAACTTGACCTGCTCACCCATAACTTGAAGTTTTACTGCTCAGGTCTCTTTTCCTCTTTTTTTGTCATACACCATCTTGCTCTCTCACTGCTGCCAGTCCATGCTGAATTTTAATGGCCCTAGAATGCATTGAGAGAACTTGCTGGAAGAAGTTTGCCAAAAGTGTTGAAATAACATGTTTGGAAAATTTTATCTTTAATCAGCTTAAATGTGATCTTAAGTCTAGATTTACAAACGTTTGCAGTGAGAGAATATAAAAAACAGTATTTGCAAAGACTGTGTTACATTAATAAGTTTAAGATTAAAACACTTTACACGGGTAAAAACTATACAGTGCTTTGCAGAAGAAAAACAAAGAAAACATAAAAATGCAAGCTAGAAACCCAATAGGTACAAGAGGTAAAAACATCTTACAGTGTCTAAAAAGAACCCAGTCATCACCTAAAACACAGCGAAAAAGTTACAAAATTAATGTAAAGTGTCATCTCTTTCTTTAATTCATTTAACGCCTTGCAGCCACATTGTGAATAGACTGGAAATAGTCATTATCCCTCTTATTTAAGTACACAAAGACAACAATCCAGACCTGAAAACATTGAAGCAAGAATGATCTTCTATAGCAAATTGAACAGGAGCAGAAACAGAGAATAAATCCTATGTTATAGTACATCTGGTTCATATATTCAACTCATTCTACTGATTCCAGATGTTGAAAAAAGACCAAAAACTGAAGAAACTGGTTCAAGTGGGAGATTAGATAGTGGAATGACCCTTGGACCTTAAATCTATGAGATCAAAAACACACTTTCCCATCCAAAACATGTGGCACCTTCCTTAGATTAGAAATTGTCCCAATTTACAAAACCTTTACTCCGCAAAAGGTGTTCTTTTCACAGACATGAAGCCGATGGCACAAAGAGCCCCCAGCCCTTTCATTGTCAAGCTTTCTTTTCTCTTCTTTGCCGCCAACAACACCACCCTCTTTATCAGTGCAATTACACCACAAACAGACTCATCATTGGCCCAACTGTCCTCTCCTATCACCTTTATTTCCACAAGCAACCTAATTAGTCCTAAAGAGAGAAAAGCCAATAAGCAGAGGAGAGTGGAGAGGCAGCAAGAGAAAGGACCAGCTATCATGTCTGTCTGTGTGGCTTTGTAAGTGTTTGTATGTGTACGGGTATATATTGCTCTTCTGTTTTTTTTGTTGTTGTTGTCCTCATGCTTTCTATATTCTTTTTTCCACAGGAAGAAAGCCTTCAAAGGAGCGATTGTGCAGAGCAGCTGAAGTGGTCTGTTGGTAAGCGGACGGCGGTGCGACACAACAACCATGGCTGGCACTAATCAGGCCCCTGGCTAATGTAAACAATGTCATTTTTGCCCTTAATGAGCCAATTTTGCGCAGATATGAGAAGGCTAACAATTGGGGCATCGCCTTTGATGTGATTCATCTGAAGGTTTGTTTGTGATCGCTTGGCACTTTTTGTTGGAAGCCCTGCGCCCAGCTGCTTTCATCTACCCCTGAAAAGGGAGAGGGACGACTCACTTGGGTGCATATGTGAGGGAGGTGTGGAGGGGGGTAAAAATAATAATTTTCTTTTCGCTAGCCTTTTTTTAAAGACATGAACCCTCCCCCTTTTTATTATAAACTAGCACTAATCAACTGACCAGCCCCCTCCTTCTTGTCCTCATCTCCTCTAGCTCCACACACGTTTGTGAACACGAATAGCATCATCTATGAGGGATAAAAAAAAAATTGAACATGGTCCATGCTAGTTGTCTATGGTGATCAAATAGCGAACTCATTAAAAGGCGCCCCGGTGTGCGAGCAGTGGACACTGACAGGGTCTTCATTAACATGATGCTGACAAAAGGTGAGGCAGACCAAAGAGGCAGCCGGCAGGCCAGGTGTGTGTGCCGCGGCGCTTTTCAAGACCTCACTAGCCAGAGGCAGGCGTGCACACTCCATCAAATAGTATACTGACCAAGAATAAATGGGCTATGGTAAGAGAAAAGAAGAACAGAAACACAGCTAAATAAATAGTCTACAGAGTGCATTAAAGCCTGTCACCATCCAAGTAGCAAAGAGTTTGATTCAGATTATTCTTGTAAATAAATGAAACAACATTTTGCTACTTTATGTTACATGTCCACACACAAATTAATCTCACCAGTTATCAAAATCAAATCAGCCTCATGGGTTATTAATCAAACAACTGAAACTATAGATTAATTCTGGACTTTTCAAGGGAGTTTAAAACTGCACTTAGAGATTTCATCTATTATTCACTGAAGGAATAAACATAAAAACAGTTTACTGAAACTATTGTCAAAACATTTGTTTTTTTTAAAACCAAACATACATGGATTTCTGTATTTAGAAAGTTTATCAGACAGATGTAACAATCTGATCTGTTCTAAGAAATTGTGTTGGGTTTTTCTTAGTTCTAAGCAGAAAATCGTAATTAACAAAAGTAGAGGCTTGAAAACATCTGTGTGGACTTAATCTACATAATGTGTTTCAGTTGGTGAAAACATTTCCTCAAATAGATAAAGCTTAATAATATTCAAATTTATTATGTTGCACCTGTATGTGTTAAAACCGTTGCTCTTATGCAGTGGATTTTTTTAATATTGTTGTTTTTAAAAAAAAAAATCATTTTTTTTATTCCTGTGGATATGTGGCTGCTGTTTGATTTTTTTGTCTGGCTTCAAAACACATCTAAACACAGAAGACAGCACTGCTTCTATTGGTCAAAGTAAGTTACTTCAAAACAGGACTCCAGATCTTTTTTGCTCCAGGTTTGGATATCTGAAGATCCTTCACTTAGGATTTCGAACAAGGTTTTAATGTTAAGAAATCTTCACTTAAAGTTACAAAACAGTTATGGATAACAAAAACACATCAATCAGAGGTTGTCCAATGAAATACAAATTAGTATTCCATACAATGTGAAACAAACTTTTATCACAACTCCAAATATCGGCCTGGTCCTGGTGAGTCGGCTCGCTCTAGTTTCTTGCATGATGGAAAGTTTTGTTCAGAAACTTCATTCTCAGAAACAAATGTGATACAGATTCATGTGAGAACAGTAATCAAAGAGCTAATTTTCAGGTAATGTGACAGTTATATGTTGTCAAACAGGCAATGAGCTAAAGTGTTTTTATTTTGTCTGAACTAATGGTTGATTTTGTCCAAAAAAAAAGTCAGTCAAAATCAGCAAAAAAGCAAAGAATCTTTTGCAAAGATAGGTCAAAGATCAAAGGATGATTCACACTTCATGTACCATTTGTAAAGAAGATGTAATCTCTTGCTAAGGTTTCAATATTATGATAATAAAGTGAACTCTTTAAAGTTCACAAAAAGGCCAAAATACTACACAAATAACAAAAAATAAAGCAGGACAGAGAAAAGATATTGATGTAATGAAGTTAGTCAAAGGAGGTGACCACAGGCAATACTTCGCCCCATGTCCATGCCCATTGAAATCAATCACTGGAGCTGAAGTGAAGTCAGCTCCAGGCCAGTCAGCCAGGCAGGCCCCCATTACAGCTACCTATACACACACACACACCCCCCCACACATGCCTACACCTTTGTCAACCTCTCTGGCCATGAGTCAGGGGCCCTCTGGGGCCAACACACACATAAGCACACACTGCACCTGCTGGGCCCTGCAGTTACCAGCTGTCAACTCCACGTGTTCAGCGCCGTCTGTCTCGTGTGTGTGCGTGTATGTGTGTGTGAGAAGAGCAAAGAGGTGCAGCAAAGTTACAAATCAATGCTGGGCACAGAAAAAGAAAATCATGTGGGCCCTTCAAGGACATGCACTTTCTGTCAACATATGCTAAAAGTAAATTAGCAAGGTATCAATGTTTGTTTTCAGTTAGAAAGTATAAAGTTAAAATTAAAACTATAGTTTTAATTGAAAACATAGCACAGTAGAGCAGATTAGAGAGAACAATATACAGTGCTCAATGTTCTAGATGGGAGGAAGTATCTGGAGAACATCAACACATGCACAGGGAGGACATGTAAATTACACTAAAAAAGGTTTCAGCCAGGATTTATATTCATAACATTTCTACTGCAAGACAACAGTGTCAGCAACCGAACATACCAAGTTAAAACGATAGACAGATTTCCTCTGCCTGATTTGATTTCTAAATGTGGCTAATTTCAGCATGAACCAATTATACAACATGTAATACATGCTATTGTTAAAACTAATTACATTTCAACATGTTGACAGCACTAATTTAAAACAATTACTTTTACTCAACAGCTTCATCACCTAACTATCACTAAAAACACAAATGAAAAAAGAATACAATTAAAAACAGTAAACAAACATGTTGGGACCTGCTTTATTTAATGTGAAGCTTTGCTCATTTACTTTCTTAATCTCTTCTGCTGATCAGTTATAAAAAGTAAATTGAAATCTTGGTGACCACAAGTAGCAGCAGGTGCCACCATTAGCCAGCAAAATGGATAGATTTGGTATAAAAATGAGAGACATTATAGAGTTTATCTTCAGGGCATGACCTTAATCCTAAAACCCTTACCCACCTCTGTAAGGGACGTTGACATGGGAAGGCAGGTTCACCAACAATGAAAAACATGTCTATTTTGGAAGGAGCAGGGCAAAAAAAAAAATCAATAATGTGTTGTGATGTGAAACTGATTCCCACTGGGTTTAGCTGTGTTCTGAGCAAGCCTGTTCTCTGTGTGGCCCTGAGGTAAATAGTGTACTTTGTTGCAGTGTGCAGCAGTAAGCCTTGGAGACGTGTGCAGTGATTAAGCCGCACTGGAGCACATTAGCTCCGACCATGTCAGAGCAGGCTAAAGCAGGGTTGGCATGGAAGGGAAAAGGATGAAGAGAGGGGCGCACCAGAGGGAAGTGGATAAAGAAAAGGTCAGAAGAGAATAAATGAAAGAAAAATACAAGGGAAAATGAGTAAAAGACATGTCATAGAAGGGTTCCCCACTACAGACACAGTTTCACATGAAGAGGTAGGTAAGGAGCTTAGGAAGCTTAATACCCTGGACTGTTTCACTTGTGACAGTGAAGAGAAAGGCTGCAGGGACGGTTAGCGGGAGGGACAGTCTAGAAAAGAAGGATGAAGAGGAAAATAGACACGGGACAGGGCTGGAGAGAGTGACAAATTCCCTGCTGATGACTATTTACAGGCAATTCCCCTGCACGGCATAAAGCCAGGGCCTCAGCCCCCTTTTCTCATTTTCTCCTCTTTATTTTTCCCTTCCCTTCCTTCTCTGGTAAATTTGTCACTTTTGCATAATGGTGCTATGTGCTGTTAGCGTGGAGCAATGCATGGTGCCGGTGGAGGTGGAACTGGCAAGATGAGCAGACTAAATGTGTGATGGGGAAAGTGGGGATGGTAATGGAAGACAAGACGTAAGGAGCTGATAGCAGCAATTCCTTTGCTCAATCTCTGACCATCTCCCTAAACTCCCAACCCCCCTCTCTTGTTTTGTCCCTCTTTGGCCCCTGTCACCCACCTCTCGCCTCTATCCTACCGTAACACCCCTCCTTTTTCACTCTTTGCTTTCTCTCCTCTGCCCTACCCCACCCCTCCACCTCCCCCTTGTCTCTCCAGGAGGCAGTTGTCAATCAAGTGCGTCTCCCACAATCCCTCTGGAGCTCATTGTGCCCGCGGTCGCTGGCGGAGGCAGGCGTTGCGAGGCGGCGGAGAGCCGCAGATGGAGGGAGCGCTGTCAATCATTGTCACTAATTATTAATTTCTGTCACTCAGGCCCCTGTGGCAGCCAGAAAGTGAGGTCCTCTCACACTATCCAGCCCTCCCTCCTTTTCTTCTCCTTACTCCTCATTTCACTCATTCACCGAGCTGGTCTGTCCCTCCCAAACTCCATCCCTCTCCACTGCCTCCCAGGTCCCTCGTTAAAGTCTCTGTTGCTCCTTCGCCTTTGCCTCTTTCATTCGGGTCAAGTGATGCCTCCGTTCCTCCCTCTTCTTGCTCTCTCTTGTTGCAGTTTGTCTCTCCCTCTCTCAACAGTCCCCTGGTGAGCTGATTTGGTATGCCACCCTCGCCACAAAAAGTTCAACCTTTCATTATGTGGTACACGTGCACTCAGAACTGCCCTCTACCCTCTTCTCCTCTCCCATCACCAGGTCACTCCCCTTGACTCTCTGCTCCCTTTTAATTGTATTCTGCCCTCCACCTCGCTTACTATCATTTTTCTCTATCTGACCCTCCTCTCTACATTACAGTAGATTCAGCTGCTCCTCTACGTAACCGTTTCTCTTTTAGGCTTTTGCTGGGGTTCTGATTTGATTCGGTGAACTTAGGTATTTTTGATCGCAGCTAATTTCACCTGTAACATTCCTGTGAAGTGGCTTAATGAGGTAGGCCTGACCCCATGTAGAGGCAACGCAGACTGTTACAGGGCCAGTTTTGATCCAGTTCCCATATTTAATTATCAGACGTCCTTGGCCGGGAGGAATTAACCAGTTCACTATCATACATTCACAAGGAGTAAAAACACAAATTTCAGTGTGATGTATAGACGCATTACCAGCAAGAATGATTAGTCACATGCACAAATAAACACATGCACTTAATGTATCCTGTTTTATCCAACAGGAAAACTTTAAAAAACACATTCACTCTTTGGTTTTGGTTCAACATTTACACCCACTAAAGTTTGGGCAAACCAAGTTTACAAACAAGACATGGTGTATACACTCACTACATGTATTTAACTGGTTGTTCATACAAATAGCAAATCAACCAATAACAGGGAAGCAATTTGCATCCAGACAGGAAGTTCAATGCAAGGATCAGAATGAGATAAGAAGGAGACACTTTGTTGAATCTACAACACAAAGAATTAATTTCTGAAGGAAAGATTTAAAATGAAAAAACTTTCATCCTGAAATCACTTACATGTTATCCAATGGGTTCATGAGAACAGTTGAGGGCTTCTTTGTTTTTTACAACTTCTCCTTATTGGTTGCTAGTAGAAGAGTCCAACCCAGTACTAGAAAGGGAGACATGATAAAGTGACCAGGGAGTATAGATTAGCACAAGCAAAAAATATACAGGACAACAAAAAATTTACAAAGTAACTCTGATTTTATTTAACAAATAGGTTCTTTTAAAAAATATAAATACTTTTACTTTAAGTCCATATGCCAAAGTCGCAGATACAACATTTTAAGAAAATTAGATTTTAGTTATGCTTTTATCAACAAAAGATTACAAACTAATCTAGATTATTTCATACTTTCCAACAGGAATTTCAACAAAGCTCTTCCAGTTAGCACATGAATTGCAGTACTTCCATCTTCATCTAATATTAGAAACATTTGAGATAACCCTTTTTTGTAAAGACTTTGGAGAGTTCCCTTCTTCCTTTGCATCTACTAGATGCAATTGTCATGAGAGACCTGTGTTATTTGTTCAGGACAGGGAATAGATCACATTGAAAACGAAGCTTCAACTTTTCTAACTCAATACACTTAAACCAGATTTATTTGTATTTTAACAAAGTTTTAGTTATGAGTTATTGATTTGGGAATCTTAAACATGTGAAGCAGGAGCAGAATGCTTCCTGCTCCGTGGAGGAAGACTCTTAGTTTACACTTCTCATGTGCTCATGAATTAACAGGAGAACATATTGAGTTTTTGAGATAAAGAAAACTAGCAAGAGTTTGTTCTTATGTGGCGTAAGGTATACCTACCCTTTACTTTATATGAGTAAAACTAATCTGCTCATGATAAAAATCCATAAGCTTGACTGTGTAACTAACCAATTATCAGACCATTAGATTTTCCTCCAACTTACAAAAACATTTGTTTGGCTAGTTGTTAAAATTGTCCATTCAGTCCAAAAATATTGACACCATGTTTTCTGTTCTGCTAAAAAAATACTAACCACTTCTGTTAGGTTTTTAATAATATCTTAAGCAATATTTAAACAAGGTTTAAAACCTGTTAAACAGGGTTTTTAAAGTTTTATTGAAGAATGTCTTATTTTTACTCGCTCTGAAAACCAAGAATTTCAAGTATTTATTAATATAATCCTTCTTTAAAGGATTGTATTTAATCTTTTAAATATAAAGGATTATATTTAAATCCTTTATATTTAAAGGATTCAAATATTTATTTTTCTGGTTGAAAATAAATAATATTTACAAACAGAAGGTCTTTAAGTGTTGCTTTGGTTTGATTAGGAATAATAATCTGTTATATTTTATAAGTGTCAGCAATCCTGAATAGTTACCAGAACCAAAATCAGTCATAAATGGGGTTTAAAACAACTTTAGAGAAAATATTTACAATCATATCAAAATATATGCGAGATGTTATCTTCAAAATTCATGTAAAATACTTTGACCACTGAATAGCAGTGGTCTAAGAACATATGTATGAAATGGGACAGGGACAGGAAATCAGTTAAATATGAAAAGTGGGAAAAACTTGGGAAAGAGGCAAATAAGATAAGATAAGATTTATTTATTTGTCATTGTCATCAACAGATTACAACGAGATTGAAATTTGCTCGACTCGAGTTAAGATGCAGGTTATGTGTATATACATAATATACAATATACATATACATACATACATAAAAAAGATAAAGAAATAAATAGTACAAAATAATAAATAAATAGACATCAGAAGATGGTTGCAGCCCCTGGAGGTGTCGCAACAGAATTTACATTTTTAACAAAGTGGTGTCAAGTCAAATTTACCTAGACCCACCATCACCAGCAGCCTGTAATAAAGATTCAAATTTAGATCTACAGGAAACTAATATTACATACTTTAACAAACATTTAGCTACTTCTGTGCAAACAAACTTCAGAAACCGCATGTTTACATGATTAGAAAGATATCCTAGAAATCCAGTGTATATTTTCAGCCTGATTCTCCTCCAGGAATACATTTTGGAATACACCCTTGTTGCTATTGAGGTTATAAGAAAGAGGCCAGCCAGACATCGCCGATCCTTTGCTTTCCTCCCACCACTCCATCTATACCTTTCTATCAATCTGTTCATTAACCCTCCCACTTTTCTGCCCCCTCAGAACCCTACAACACCCCCAGAAGACTTCTACCACAAACCTTTTGTCTCCATGTACACACCACTTACTCCTAGTATTTAATGTTCACTATATTCTTTCAACTCTAGTTTGCTATTTTCATTTTATTTCCTATGAATCTGACTTTTCTTTTCCTCTTCACTCCCATCATTTGTTTTTCATTCTTTGTGTTCTTCCATTTCTCATCTCTTTATGCCAGTCACTCTCTCTCTATCAGGTTGTCTTTAAACTCATCCCTCTCTCTCTGTCATCACCTCATCTCTCTTTTCCTCTGCGAGAGTGCAGGTGTGTGTGTGCGTGGGTGAGTGTGTGTGTTTCTTTACGGGAATGTCAGCATTCAGCACCTCAGCGGAGACAGGGTTTATTGGAGTAATGCATTTATCACTGCTGCAAGCCAGGGCCTCACCTCCTTCTTTGAGCCAGTGAGTAATGAAAATAGGATCACATCTGACAACACTGCAACACACACACACATGCACCCACACACCCACCCACACACACGCCAACCCACACAAATGCAATCCTGCACTCTCAAGCCAACAAACTGCATATTTGTGCCTAAAAAACTGCTTTCATTTAAACACGTCCTGATAAACACTTATGCAACACAAACCTTTAAACCTATGAAGTGATGCTTGTCTGCGCAAACACAAGTGCTTTGATAAATTCTGTATCATTTAAACAAAAACTTGCTATCAGTTCATAATTTACAAATTGTTTGGGAAATATAATTAATTTAATCTAAGCAGCAAATTAACAGTGTTTGCTTAATTACACAGAAATGAGTGGAACAATCATGGAATATATAAATATGTTGTGAAATCCCCTCGAGTTACGCTGTCTTCTGTGTTTGAAAACTGACTTTATAATTCCTCTGTAGTGGGCAGATTAAAAAAAATTGCAGTTTAGCAATTTAAATGGCTTAGATCATAATTTTCTTAACTTCTCCTTTTTAGTTAAGTTCAGGCTTGCAGTTCATGCTAGTTGTATTATTTCCCCAAGATCAAATTAAAAGAAAAAGGAAAATGTTAAAGTAAAAGTCCATCTCCAAAGCATGACTTTAAAAAGTATCCTGCTGTGAACTTTCTATAACTCGGAAAACTTCCTATAACCAACAGTGGCAAATGTGTCAAAACTGGAAACACGACACAAACATACTGCCAGCACTCAGATGTGATTTCTGCTCCAGTCAAACCAACTCTGATGGTTATCAATATATGTACATCAGCATGTTTCTTCCAACAATTTAAATCAATAGTTCACTTTTTTCACTGATACATGGTTCTGTCAATCAAAGCTTGACATTAAAAGAAAAGTTGACAGCTTGACCTACCTTCTAATTAACTGGCTAATAATTATCTCCCTACTGGTGACATTAAGAACATTGAAGAGTTAGTTAATCCTTAGATATAGGTAAGAAAAATTTGGTGAGATATTGACACCATAGCAAAGAAAACATACTCTTTCTTGAAGCAGCTGAACACTGAAATCCATGCTTTTGATCATAATACACACACAACTCAAACTGGAAACTCATGGAAAGTGTCACAAACTTCAAAAAATCTTACAGTGTTGTATCTGCAAAAACAGTATTCTGAAAATAGAGGAAGTTGATTATGGGTAATTAACATTGTTTTAATGCTATCAACAATTGTCACTAGATATTTTATACTGGCAGAGGAAACATCAAAAGCAAAACCTTCTGTAAAATGTTCTTACTTTACAAACTTTATGCTCACAAACAATACATAGATCTGCTTTGGCTAGTTGCCCTAGTCATGACACCAATATTGCCATAATATTGGTCTCAAAACTGTGTAGCATATATATAGAATATATGTATTGTCAGCAGATGGTTACATCTATGATAAAAGTTTGGGCTATCAGAAGAAAAGAGGTGCTGGAAAGGTAAATGACACACAAACACAATTCAGATTTTATGTTGGTACCATATATTAGGTGATCTGAATAAAAACAAATAAATACTATCAAGTAACCCAAATTTTTACAATCTAAAGACAAGTTTGATTAATTTATGATAAAGTGCTCTTAGAATTTTCAGCTGGTTTGGTATATCCAAATCCAAAAGGAATAGAACCGCTCCCATCCCCCCCAAAAGAAAACTTTCGTAGAGGTACTCGTCTGAAAGACAGCGAACATCATGCACCCATGTACCATGTTTATTCACAATTGTGAAACGATTACAGCCCAAGAATTGAATGTCCATATAAAAAGAACAATCCCGGGAAATAACTATGGTCCATAAAGATGAGGTGAGTATGTATGAGTGAAAGTGGAGAGTCAAAAAGAAAAAAGAAAAACCGGCCCCAGCAGCATCCTACCAGACATGCAGGGCACAACACTAAAGTCTGGTGAAAGTTTCTTTCACTCCAGGTTTAGTAGCTCACCATCATTTGACCCAACTGGGTGCACCTGGCCTAAATTTGATAAACAGAACTCATACTTTAGTTATTATGTTCATAATCTACTAAGTTTGTTTCATGTACTGTACACATCCAAAATATTTATTGTCTATATTTAAATAAAGTCAGACAAATTTAGTCTAAGGTACATGAGTAAATATGCATGCATTTCAAATCATTTACAAACATTCAATACATTTTACATTAATTAACTGAATAGAATATTACACATGCCAAGTTTGCATCTGAATTCAATAGAAGGCTATTGAATTCAAAAAACAACAAAGCAAGTTAATGAAGACACAATAATAGTACATACTAAACTAATGCTAATAGCATCAGGGTAGCAGAGTATCATACGTCACATTACCATTAGCTACCAGCAACATGCTAGCAGAATAAACAGACTCACCAATTTCATGCTACATTCCAGCTTTCCACGACGCCAGACTCCAAAAACAGCCGTAGTCGCCATTCCAAACGTACAGTCTCATGCGCTTAAGTTCAATGTGCATTTATTATAAAACATTAGCCAAATCACCATTTGTTTGAGATACACCAACACAGATACTTCAGCAAATTCTCCCACTTGGACTCCTGATCATCAAAACGTCACAGCAGCTTGTAAACATCATAGCATAACTTCTTCGCTAACACGTGACTGACGGTGTGTTCAAGTAACCGGGATATTGGGATAAAACCGTTTTCAACCTGGATTACAAATGCTTCAAACAAACTGTATTTGTGTTTGAGGAGAATTTCTTCTTTACCTGTTACTTATTGGGGTTTGACATTGGTTTCTTCATTATCTTTAGATAGGGTGACCATATCTTACTTTGGGAAAACCCGGACAACCTGCGGGGGGGGGGGGCTCAGGGATTACGTGACACGCAGCGCCGTGCGCAGTGCCCTAAGCTATGTAATGTGTTTTGAGGCAGTTGACCAAAATCCCGGACGATTTGTAAATTCCCCCGGACATCGTTTTAGGTCTGAAAAGTAGGATATGTCCGGGAAAAAGACGACGTCTGGTCACCCTACTTTAGAATACTTACTCAAGTTTTTTTTTTTTTTTTTTTTTTTCTGTGTGTCTGTCACTGGTGAATGGGAATGAACCCATTCAGTATTCCTGATTAAAATGTTGTCTTTAGTAAGCAGACACTGTGGATTCAGGTTACATAATTATATGATATTCATTTCCTACTTTTCAGGGAGAATTTTTTTTCTTTGTTTAAAATATAGAGCAAATAAATTATTTTAAATGATCATTTATTATCTATGTTCAATTTTTGTATGTTGAATATAATGTAAAATATGATGATATTCCCCCCTAACAATCAACCATTGTGTGATGTAAGTCTGAGATGGTGATTGTTTTTTTTCAACTGAATGATACAATCACAAGACAAAAGTTTAATATGGGGTAAGTTTTATTATTTCTGAGAAACTCTCTGATATTACGTAACTTTACAAGAGTAGTTATTAATATGCTAACATCTATATCCTCCAATTTAATAGAAATGTGAGCAAAACATGTCCAACTGTTTCAGCTAAGGTTTCATCTGGAGAAAAAACTCAGGTAAGGATCAAGTGTTAATGGCCAGGGGTGCCTGTCTAATCTCATTTGTTCTGGCAGTGTCTGGGAGATGGGGGAGGTTTTCACCAGTTTAAAACGATACCATCACTACAGGTATTCCAGCAAGGCTCAGATTGGCCTTGACAGGACCAAACATCGCCCCAGTAAATGACTTTAACTTCTCCTACTGCATCAAAGTTAAGGAGGACTAGGACAAATCAGTGACGATGTAAAGTTTGATCTTAGAAAACAAACTTATATGCAGTGTAACACTGCAGTGAAAAGTGTTGTTAATGCACAAAGTAGTGCAAAGGACTGCTGACTAATGTACTGAAATGGTTGGAAATACTCTGTGGTCTTTCAGATGGGAGAGGTATTTGTTATTCATATGGCCCTCGAGGTGCATCCTCAAGACCTGAAAGTGTGTATCTTACATTTGCACGCATGCATGTCTGCGTGCTTGCTTTTACACATGTGAGTGTGTGTGCTGCTGCAGCTGCAGTGCTGAGGATGCCATTAATGCTCTCTGCTGATCGCTCTGCCACATTTAAATAACAATAGTGCAGTCAGAGAAAGCGTTGATGTGTATCCAGCCCTCACGCAGAAGCTGCAGGCACAGTCCTGTGCTGTGTGCCATCTACAAGTTTAAATAAAATTGCTTAAACAATTTGAGTGTAAGAAACAATAAAAACAACAACAAAAAAACATAAGTAGAGCAAAAGCGTAGCATAAGAAGATGGCATAAGAAAAGAAAGATCGCAGCTGCTGAATACAGATTATAGGGTCACTTATTGTACAGTGGAATTTGAGCGACCTCCACTCTTATCAGCATCCATAAGTCAAATAGAGTGTATTTATTCAAAATTTTAAAAGAATGCCTGTTATAGCCATTTCAAAATCTTACTCTTAAAATTATAGTAAAAAAATTTAACCATCATTTATTTATTGTTAAAGAAATTGCTTTGCTTTGGGGTTTTTTCTAAATCAGAGTTAGCATTAAATCAGATTTAGTCTCCCACAACATTTTCCAATGTTGATGCTTACAGAGAGAAACCACTCTGTTTAGCCTTGTGAGATCTCAAGATATAAAGGGCATTATAAATAAAATTTAATAGTACTATTATTGTTGCTCAATATATCAATAAAGTATTTTGAATTTGAATTATTCCTTATAGGAGAGGCTTCTCACATATTCACTCTTCTCTTCAGTGTTTGTTTTGTTTTCAGTGTGATTTAGGTCCATGTTATTTTTGCCCCATTTAGAATTAGTAATCTGCTGAGTCAATAGTAATTAACAGATTTTTTCCCCTTTTTTTCACATACTCTATCATACTTACTGGAATTATTATCTTAAAAAATGCTTTGCATTTTGACATTATATGATGTCATGTTCTTCAACAGTGTTTCTAGACCCATGAAAAAGAAACAGGCCCACAGCATCATAGATTGAAATCATATCGCAACACAAAGACAGGTGATTTAAGAGTTTTTTTTTAGTGATTTGCTCCTGCAAATCAAAAGTGATTTGCTTTTGCAATTAGAATTGTTTAAAATATTCTTTTTTTATTGCTCTTATTCTTGTTTTCTGAGACACTGGCAAAATTAGGGGGTTTTATTATCTGTAAGTCATAATTATTCAAATTACAAGGAACAATTGTATGAAATGTTTCATTCTATGTGTAATGAATCTATATGATTGATGAGTTTCACTTTCTGAAATTAGTTTTAAAAAATTACTTTTTCTTAAGTTTCGGAGTTCTGTTGTTATAATGCAGTGCAGTAAAAATGTATGATAGACATCAACACTCTAGAGATATATGATTCAACCTGATTTATACCACTTGACTGTTGATGGAAGCTTATATGAAGTGAATTTAGCACTGGTTTTGTACATATATAACTGAAAGTATTACTTGAAAATACCATAAAGGGATGTCCATAGCTCACCTTTTGTACCCTGGAAAAGGGCTTTAAAATTACCTCACATACATATTATATGCCTCTATACAATAAACATAGTCTGTCTGACCTTTAACCAAACTACATTTCTTTTCTGGCCCACAAGCATTGTGGGAATGTAGCTGACTTATTGTTTATGGTTGATGTGGTCCAGAGGGTGCATGTGATAATGTGATAATGTGAAGTGATAGTGTATTCAAGAAATATTAACTTGTGTACAAGTCTTCATAAAATACACAGCTGACAACTTCAATATGTGTTTCTGTGTTGGTAAAAATGATTCCTGTCCCAGAATGTTATCTTACAAGTAGTTTATCAACATTGAATTGTAGATTTTATTCTGGTTCAGTACCGGTTCTACCTGACTGAAAGGTCTTATAAACAGGAGACAAGAGTCTTTTTTCTTTTTTTTTTTTAAATAACTGGCAGATTTCTGTTAATGTTGATTACTATGAGTGAAGGCCAATGAAAACCCGTAATTTAATAACTTGTACAATTTGAATGAGTTTTTATTACTCAAAGTCTTGAGTTTCTCTCAAGACTTTTGAGAGAAACATGTTGGCTTAATGAAAGTATGTCTTTGTGCTGTTGGCAAATTCATTCCAGGTCCTGCTAGTGTGGGGTTCAGATGTTGCAGGCAGATAAAGGCAGAAACTGCCACTGTAATCTGCTGAGTATAGCCAGATCCGGGAGTCACTGTCTGTGTCATTTAGATCCATTTAAATGCCGGACATCAGTAGCTTTACTTTGTGTTGAACAAGTCTTCACTTCACCATTAGGATTAAAGCAGTGCTGGTCATAGTAAGCTGAAGTATTTTGCTGCTGCACACACTCACAGAGAAAAGCCTCTATGTAGGGCTGTGTGTGTGCATTAGTGCAGGCGTGTACGTGTGAGTGTGTGTGTTGGGGAGTAACTTCTTCCAACAGCTTCTCGGTTCTCATTACTCAGCCACTGTAACATGCTGTGCTTTCTACCTCACCGTATTGGCTGCTGTTTCCAGAGGAAAAGGAAAGGACGAGCCTCACCTCTGCTCTGAATGCATTAGCACACATCACATTTTCAATCTGGACCTCAGCACTGGTTCTCAGCAAGTCTACTGAATAGTAACTGAGATGGTAGGCAGGGAGGCTTGTGTGTGAGAGAGCAGGAGGGCTTAAAACAATACCCATACTCCTGTCCGGTGCTGATAAGTTTTGTCACAAAAAACTTTCAGGGCAGACAGCAGGGTCATTAGCATGACTCCCAGATTGAGAGGTGAGGGGGAAAGAATAAGGGAAAACGAAGGAGGAAGGTGGGAAAAGTCGAAAAGTACCTCCAAGTTGGCAAAGTTTTTTAGGAGAACAAGTAAGCACCCAAGCAAGCCTGTGTGTGCATACTGCTACATCCAAAAACAAACATAATCTCTGACCTGTCTGTCTCTCTCTTTCTGACACTTCTACACATGACGGTTGGCATTTGTATGTTCCAGGCTACTTGATTATCTTCCATCTACACAAATTCCTGGATGCTCATAATGATATGACGACTTTTATGGCTGGGATCCATGTTTGTTGCTGTTCACCAAAACAGTTACACATCATCTGAAAAGTATAGCAAATACACACACAAAAAATAAACCCTTCAAAATGGCAGATTCAATCAGAAAACATTTCAAATAAAATCCAGACCAAAGACAACAGGATTGTGGATTCAATAAACAAGCTTCTATAGACTTTATGTTTTTGATACAATTTGCAAGGAGTGATGAAAACATTGAAATTGCGACATGTATCCGATGACATGTAGAGTCATGTCATCAGAAATAATTATCACAATATTCAACAATCACACGTTTTTCTAATATTGTGCAGTCCTAATGTAAATATTTTCAATAGATTTTTTCTGATTTACTTTGAATTTTTGCCAAGTAAGCTGCACAAGAAGTCATATATATTTTTAAGTATATTTTACATTAAAATACAATTTGTTTTTTCAAATGCAAAAATGACCAAAGCAACTTTCTTTTTTATCTCATTTCTTGGGGTTACACCTGAGAAAAAGGGATTTTTTTTTACCTTCATCTAAAATGTAAAGTGTTTTTATCTAAATAAGATGTTGGAAAAACTAAAGAAAATCCACCAAAAATGTTTCAAATATTTTTCCTAAGAAATAAATCTGAAATTTTAATGCAATGAATACCTTAAATTGTGATTTATATGTATTCCATTTATGCATTTTTATTTAAATTTATGCTTGTCTGCACAGCTTTAAAAGTACAACATTGTGTTGCAAAATAAAAAATAAAAAAAATACATTTTATTTATTGGTTTATTGCTTTTTCCTGAATACTATATTTTTTTTCTAACAAGAATTCATCCAAGTCTAGATTTCTTTACTGAGATTTGTAGTATTGGCTTATAAAAACCAGATCAAATTTCTACTAATTACTCTGCAATATCTGGCATCACTGACAGAAAGCTTTTAAATAAATGTATGTTTATTGCATTAGAACAAATTTCACATTTGACATATTAGTAGAATGCAACTTTGAACTTGAATATATTTCTTTAGCTGAAGGGAGAGAGGATCCCACATTCCCATGTTTAACTAGCTAGAAATCAGTTGCCTTCTGTTTTCATGAAAGTCTAAATGTGAGGAGAAACTGAGGTCAGTTTCTTTGCCACTCTATAAAATAGAAAAACACAAGATAACATGTCCTTCCAGTGAGGCAGTTGTGTTTGTTTTCAGCTTCTCACACAAATTAACAAAGCAAGTATTTTAAGTGAACTCAGAGTAAAGAGAATAGAAAAGCTATTAAAAAAAAGCTAATCTCTAACCTTTACTTTTACTGAACTTCTGCACAGAGAGACATCTCTGGGTTAACACATCTCTATAGTTACTGCCTATTTAAAGTCTTTTGTGGACTTTTTGTCTTAGAGGGGTCAATAATTATGGGGGTTGCTGCTTAGGCACAAAAGAGAGAAAAAACAATGCTCTATGTTCAGGCAGTGTGTGGACCTATTTAAAGCAGGTTAGCAACCTGTTTCACAAAAAAATTAATTAATTATAAAATGAGGAGTTCAAGATGAAAACCTCAAAGCTCAAATCGTCACTGCAACGTCACAACTGTCTGCTTTCTCCTCTAACACTAATGAGGAAGTGTGAGAGGGAGTGTGTACCCTGATTAGTCTGGCAGCATCAGTGTCAGACACTCAGCGGGAAGTCTACGACTCTACGTGTGTGTGTGTGCGCGTGTGCGTGTGTTTGTGTGTGCGCTGCATTGGAGCATTTATATGACTGCCAGTCAGCTCTCCTTGTCTGTTTTTAATACTATCCCTCTCTTACTCGCTTTCTTCATCTTTTCTCTTGTTTTCCAAGCTCCAGGAACTCTGATTCTTGCATTCGCTCAGTTTGGCAAATGACTGCAGGGCCTGACAATCCACTGTCAGCACGCGCCGCCACAGTCAATAACGCTGTCCCATGTCACCGCACTACACTGGCTAAAGCTCATATTTCTTATCCCTCCCAAAAACTGCTGCTTAACAGCCTCTTTTCCTCGCCTCTGCCAAGCAAGCTGAAAGCCTTGCCATATCCATCCACCCTCCACCCCCCATCATTCCCAGTCCTCGCTCAGAAAACCCCACCCTGACACATTTTTGGTTGTCCAAATGACCAGAACATCCTTGGTTCAAGTGAATGCTGCATAATTTGAGTCCAAGTGAAATTTGGAACCAAATGTGATACCCCTGAATTCTGAGCAAGTGATGGGTGACTGATCCAGCTGTCTTGCTGTAACAAGATGAGGTCATGTTGGCTATACTCAGATACAGGCGTTGTAAGTATGCATACACACATACACACGTGCCCACGTGCATGCATGAAAGAGGTGCAGCAGAGCTCAGAGTGTTACAGAGAAACCGCAGTCTCCACGATAATCCACTTCTCCTCTATCCTGATCCATTAACCTCACAGTGTACCCGTACACTCACACACACACGCACACCGGGATCAGAGCTTGGGTTGTCCAGCCCCATTGTATCTGCATGAAGCTGAGATAATGGCATCTGTCGCTGCTCCTTTTGTCAAAGCTGTCCCCTGCCCCTACTCGCTGCTGGTCCCCATTAGCTGGCTGCTGGCCCGCTGGCCTCTCTGCTCCACGCTCTGCTGCCTGACCAGAAAATACAGGAGACGCCTGTCCCTTCCTCTAACTCCCACTGTCATTGTCTCTTTTTTTTTTCTTCTCGCCTAGTCATGCAACTCCTCTTGTTGCTGCAGATCAGTGTTTCACAAAATAGTTCAGTAAACAGGAGAGCTGTAAGAAAGGCAGATTTCTGTCTGATAATAAACCTCCATTTGGTTTTCCGTTGCCTAAAAGAAAAGATTGAAAAGTGAAACTTATATATTTTTATATTACCACTCACAAAGTGATCGTAGTTTACAGCTAATAAAAACCCCAAATTTGAATATAACAGTCAGACATTAATAAAATACTTTAATACTTAAATACTACATAATCGTGGGGGAAAAGCACGATTTGACAGTTGTCCAGGAGACAATGACCGACACTTTCAGAGAGCAAGTAAGCTCCAAAATATCAGTTTAAATGAAACTGGCTGTACATAAACTTCTGTGGGCAATAATTTTAGCAGAAAGCTAAGTGGAGGGAAAAAGTGTGGAAGTTAGATCCAGCCCAAGACAAAGCAAACTAAGCCGATGCTTAGTAGCTTCAAACCATCGAATGGTTGAAACTTAACAGAGAGCAGAGATTTGAAAATGTTACATTTGTTTTTTAAGAATGAAAATGCTATTGAATTTAATGTGATTGTTTCAAGATGCATAGGTTCAAATATTTTAAGTTGCTTAAAATTGTGATTTGAGATTTGTAAGAATTTGAACGTTTAATTTTGTAAAATATGAATCTTGTTTAATTGTTGTGCTAAATCTATTGTTTTGGTTTTTTTCTTTGTGCTTTGTTCACAAATGCATCTCAGCAAATGAAGACCAATCTATGATTTCTTTTAAGACCATTCATTTAAACAAACTCCCCCACTTTCCTCTCTACCCCATTCCAGATTCAACCAAATCTGTATTGAAACACATTGGGGAGGCGTTCTTTACGGGAAAAAGAGCCCAAAATCAAAATTTTGCTTAAGGCTCCACACAACCTTGGGCTAGCCCTGGTGGCAGTAATGGGTGAACAAGCAACACCTCACAGCCTTGAGAGGATTGCGAAGTAAATCCTCTTAATGAGTCTGGAGGATTCACAAGGTATAGATGGTGGATGAATTGTGCTCTTCCAGAGTCACCACACATAAACATATCCAAGCGTTCCTTGCATTACTTCTTCCATAACTAGAAATAGGGTTGTATATGTCCTCAGCAGAAAACCGGCAGGGTTGCTGCTATGTGATCCAAAGTGATACTCCTTTCAGATGAAACTAAGTTTTGCATTTCAGCAATAGCAAAACTGAACTCTAGGACCCAATTTCCTAGAGTCTGAAGGAAGAGTGACGAAGCATAGAAACCAAGATGTCTGAGATCCATTGTTGTCTATTGTTGTTGGTTCACTGTGTTTCATCCATTTCAAAGTCAGAACACACATCTACCCGTACTGTAAATTTTATAGCTCTGCATACTTCTCTCTGCTGACAAGCTTTATGGAGATCCTGATTTCATTTCCAAGCATGACCCGTTCATTGTTCATACTGCCAAAAGTGTCAGCACTTGGTTTATTTGCCATAGTTTCAGTGTGCTTGACTGGCCTGAGGAGCCATATGGACTATTATCAAGATGAAGATGGAAAACATCAGAGACGACAATGCAACTGAAGTGAAGGCAACTATTAAAGAAATTTGGGCTTCCAAGTATTGAGTGAAGGTGCGTCACAGTAAATGGAGAAACTTAAATGGATGTTTCTGCATTAAAGATTGTTTTATTTGCATTAAAAACAATACAAATAAAAAAATTGGGCAATAAGTTGCCCAATTTTCCAGGCAACTTATTTTTGGAAATTTAAAAGCTGCAAGCAATAATTACCATAATGACCAAATAAAAAATGTAAACATGAAACTCTAAGTGGAATGAATCTTTATATTAATTGAGTTAGATTTTTTTTTTAATTTAATTACTGTATCTAATTAGCTCTTAAATTATATTCTAATGTAATTAAGTGCATTAGATTACTTGACAGCAAATGACACTGCTGTCCAAAAAAGACAAAAAAGCTGCACAATCCTACAAGTGAAGCAACAATTCTGCCTCTAAAAAAAATATTCAATCATATTAGTTGCTTATTCTTCCACTGATTGCTTTTTTAATCAGCTTATTCAATCAGCTCTACATGATATCAAATGAGAGTTGAAGTGGAAAACAAAAAGGTGCTCAGTCTGATTAAAAGCCTTTTCAAGACTAAAATAAAAAAGTACAGGTGGATACTGTCCTTTAAACTCACCTGGTAAATTTGTTTTTTCTGATTTTGGAATGTTTTCAAATCTCTATCGTTTTGTGCCGCAAGCGATATTTTTGAGACACTTCTGCAAGAGGCAAGTTCTTTTATTACAACAGCAGCACTACCATCAAAATGTGCCAAACTTGTCAGAGACATGCTGTCTGTTGTACAGACAGCGAAACACCTCAGCACCATTAATCTCAGCTCCAACTCACCTCGTATTTGCTGCATAATCTGCACTCACCGGAGCCACACCGGCTCAGAATATAACAAATGTAGCCCGTGTTACATCTGTCACCTCCCTGGGATGTCTCACTTAGTCTCATCATTTTCCCCCCTCATCTCTCATAAGCACGGCTAATAAAATGTAAAGATAGGAGATAGTGCACCGCTGACTGAGTTTTATTAAGAACATAATGGCAATATCCCCGCTGTAATGATCTAAGACGCAGAGCGGGCCGTCCGAAGGAAGTGGGCATGACATCACAGGGAAAAAAGTCTGTTCTGCTTGCTTTATTTCATTATATTGTTTGAGCTCCCTTATTAGGGACGAAGGGGGGACAAAGCAGCTCTGCCTTTGATAAAGCAAAGCAATTTCAGCTGCTGTTATAGCAGCAAATTACAGTTGTACATCATGTAGCTCTCTCTCTTTTTTTTACTTCCTAAACTTCTCTCACGTTCTTCTTCTTCTCCAGGTCTCTGCGTGCAAAAAGTCCTCGGTGTGGATGTTTATCTTCCTGTCGCCTGCACTGTGAAGCAGAAAGACTGGCAGAAGCAAGAGAGACTGTAGTTAGAACTGCAGACAACAGCCCCATCTACAGATACTGGGAGGTCAAAGTGTCACCATAGATTATATATTTTTCATATCTGGAATTTATCTTGATGGCATCTTCTTAATATGTGGTTCAGATATATTTAAAAAGGGATATTTTTACTGCAATGGCTAAAAAATGTTTTTTTTTAGATGTTTAATAACCAAGTGAATGAATAAATGAATGAATGAAAGTCTTGCTTAAACATGTGAAATCAAAAAGGACAACAACAAAGTTGAAATATTACTTTTCTTTTTATAAAATCTCTTATCCACTAGTTTGTGTTCACAGTATTTAATTGACATTTTAATGGTGATTTGTATTTTATACTTCCTTAACAGATTTTAAATATTACATATGGTTATCAAAACTAACTCCCTGATTCCATATCTCACATACAACTCTCATAAAAATATATTTACATACAAACATCCAGATTAATAAATGAAAATACATACAGATAACTTCAATGTATTCTATGAGATATCCTAATAATGTATCATTGGGATAGATCAACAAGACCGAATGCATAAATGTGATATGATGAACAATGTTCCAAGCTTTGAAAATCTCATGGAGCATATTTCTATCCGTCATCTGAAAACAGTTTCTGACAACTGTTGCTACAACAAACAATTCAAATCCAACTCCTGTCAGCAAGTTTTACAAAGGTTTGGTCATTAATTGTTTGATTCAGATGTAGTGGAGTTGCAGAACTGGAGTTGAAAACTCCTACTCTATAGTTTGCAACAAACTACCTAGAAGACACAGCAAACTTGATGGTGGCAGCATCACATTGTGGGGATGCAGGGAAAGTGAAGCTGGTCAGAGCTGATTGGAGGATGGATATAACCAAATATAGTGAAAGCCTGAAAGAAAATCTATTAAAGGTTGCAAAAAGAGTTGAAGCAGAACCCTAAACAGAGCTACAAAGAAACAGTTCATATCTAAATATTTTTAATTGTGCCAATTTAAATACACACACACATATATATATATATATTTCCTATCAGGAAGTCCATTGACTTTAAATAGCAGAACATAAAGTAAACCATGCACCTAACTTTTCCGCTCTTGCATTATTAGACATTTTATGTTTTTCTTACAGTTTAAGTTGCCAAAACATTGCTACAATTTTGTTCTTGAAAGTAATATTTTATTTAAAAATAATAATAATAATAATAGTCTTGTTTCTGTATCACTTAATCTTTGGCATATTTTGATTTGTACACTTATTCAAGATATCACTTTAATGCAAAGATATTCTTAGTTTTCTACTTTACAGAATTAACTATCTTCTGTTGTATATATCTCTAACATTATTGTTTAGAATAAACTTTAAATTTTTTACCAAAACAAAAATAATTTATCTGCAAAATAATTTTTAATACATTTGACACCCCTACAAATGCAGAGAGTGAAAAGTTACAAAAGTAAATCCAAATTATTTCATGGTATTTTTCCCTAATATTACAGAAAGAATGAAAAATACAGTCGGTAAATATTCCCAGTTTACATTTTTGAAGTACTTCATTAAGGTGCATCATTGGTCTTGCATTCAACCCAGAGATTTGAAAAAAAAAAACAACAAAAAAAACCCCAGCTCACATTGACCTTCAAATCATCATAAACACGACCCCGTCCCTTTAGCTGAATATGAAGTGACTTGCAGATCAACAAACCATCAGGCTGACAGCACTAACCTATCTGCCATTAGTCTGTCGAGATACCACACTTTGCTTTAATTCACCATCTTTCAGAGTGTCACACTTTATATTCCCTGGCATGGTCGGGCTACATGCAGATGCATAATTTATCTCAAATTAGCGCCTATTTGAGTAAGCATCAAAGCAAGGCGGCTAAGGTTGGAGGAGAGCTTAAGGAACCGCAGGGAAACCATCGACAGGATTAATGCAGGAGATTTTTATAAGAAATTACTGGCTTAATGAAGTGGATAAAAAAGCTGTCAGTGTTTTATTGCATCTAAATTGTGTGGAAGTGGTGTTTAGCTGTCTTGCCTACATCCCACATAATGGGTCGTGACAGTAGCTGTGAGGCTTATTTAACTTAACTGGTGAATAACTTGCATGGCGAAGCTATTCGCAGAGTTGTTTTTAGATGCACTACACCAGGGAGGGGAGTTGTTTCCCCCCTTACTCTTCCTCATTTATTGTGATACCTCATCAGAAGAACAGTCAGCTGAAGAAAACTGATAATCAGCCATTCTGTTTTGTGGAAAATTGTTTTGTTTTTTTATTTAAATGCTATAGGAATAATTTTTATTATTGTTATTAAGGAAATTACAAATCAGAGCAAGGTAAATTTAGCATTTTTTATTATTGCCATAGTGAATATTTATAACACAGACTGTTATTTTAGATAATTCCTAAATTACTGGAATTGTCCAATAACTTATGACTGAGTTGCTTAAGTAATTCCAGAGGTCCAGCAACTGATGCTTGAACTGGATCCCATTGGACGAACAAAAAAAACAAAAACAACAAAAAAACTGAGCAGGAGGTATTTCAGCGGTCCTGCATCGCCATCTTGTGCCTGTCTGAAGTATCACCTTCTGAGATGAGTCCTACCTAAATCTTCCAGCTGGTAAAACAATGCTGACAACCAGGTGCTCATTAAAACATTAAATCACACAAATTTAATCAAACTGTACCAATTCTGCCAAGGAGAGAGGCTAAAGAAACACAATGGTTTCTCAGGAACATGCTAAGGACCATTTATCAAATATTAGTGTAGGAATAAGTATATATTCAAGCTTGCATGTATAATTGTGGCCAAACATAGATTAGAGAAAATCCACAACAAACTCAAACTTGTGTAACTTCTTTTTTTGATTATTCCTCTATGACAAAAAAAAAAAAAAAACGGTTTCACTTTTAAGTGCATTAAGCTCTGAGATGAAATGCATTTGTCTTACAAAATGTATATTTTAAATATTGCTGTGAACTCTCCTGCCCCCTTTTTTCTGCCCCACATATTTTAGATACCCAAAATGACCACAAAAGACCATATTTAATGGATTATTTCATTTCTGACAGGGAAATACTATCCAAACTAACAAGGCACAATGTGGGAAAAGTAACCACCCCCTTATTGACTGCAATAAGGAGACAGCTGTTGGTTCCAAATCTTTTAAAGTAATCAGTATCAAATACTGGAATAATGGAGGTTATTTTAGCCAATGTCTCTTAAGCCAAAATATCTTTTTTCTTTTTAAATGTAACAATTGAAAACATATATATATCTACATATATATATATATAGGCAGACATATAAATTATAAAAATGAAGAAATGAAAGCATGGGCATGATATTAAAATCAACTTTGATCATTACTTCCTCTAGATATATATGCATCTTTTTATTCTTTCAAATCATTTTTATTTTAACTTTTGATTACAATGAGCAGTGTTACGGCTGAGAACAATACAAGATAACAACACTCTAATGAACACATGCTTGGAATGGGAACTTGTTCTTGTGAACCCTTGTGATTAGAATTAAAACACAAAATATGAAGAAAAGAAATATCTGGGCATGTATTCGAAATTACAGGTTGAGACACATGCAAGTGTTAACCAGTTTATTTTAGAATATGAAAATCCTTTTCTGTTGCAATTGTGGTGTATTTTTAAATAATCTGTTATTCCTCACATTTTTTGGCAATGCTTTAAAACAAAAGCCAAACATCTTTTTATAGCCATCACAATCCAAAATAAAAAGTAGAATTTTAATTATGCTGAGCTGCTGTTGTCAAGATGAAGGATGTAAACTTTGAGTAAAAGATCCTTTACTGCAAGAAGCCCAGAAGGGGATTAAATCAAAACCTTTAACTGAAATCCAAACACAGACATCCACTCTCTCACAACAACATTAATACATGGACAGCACAATCCCTTTTGAGTCTGTTCACAACACCCGTTTCCCTTCACAAGTGAATCCAAAAAGTGAGTTTTGGGCAGCATTAGGTTAGGGGGCGGTGTGGAGTGAGGTAGGAGGAAGCTTGTGCTGCCGTCAAGCTCCATCTACCTAAGGCCAACTCTGAACGTGTGTGTGTGGGTTAGGACTAGCAGTTCACATCCGCAGTCTTTGTTTTTTCTTCAGCACAGAAATGGTCGGGTTCGTCACTACACAGGATGAGGACGTCACAATTTGTCCAGCAGAGGTCAGACAGAGTTGTTATTTTCCTTCCTCCTTGAATCGTCTGCATAAAAACAAGGAAATCAGAGGGAAAATGCTGAACCTGTTCCAGTCCAGGTGTGGTTTCTCCACTTCGACACAGCCAACATAGGGCTTTACATTCACCTAAAGCAGATGCCTCCGCTCATGTGTCACTGTTGCTTCCTTCCTCAAGGCACCCATCATTGCTTTAGGTACTGGGAGATAGGGGATGCGACTGGAGCGCCAGAATGGTAGTCTCTCCTCCACATAAACCCTATCTTTCCTTCTTCCTCCCTCCATTTTTCATGTTTTTAATCTATTCTCTGTTATTGAAGTAGCAGTGTTTACAAGGTGTTGCGCGGCGTGCCATTCAATGCAACAGCCTTGTTGCAGGGGGAGCCAACCGCCTGCGAGCCTAAAGGACGCTGAGAGGAAACTCCAACCTCAAATACTTCGTGGATGGCTTTCCGGAAACAATGGAAGTTGTAGTCTATTAATCCTGGGGATATAATAATAAAAAAAACGTATTCAGCATATGCACATGGTTTGAGAACTTTCTAAATAAAATGACAAAAAAAAAAAAAAAAAAAAAACACAGCTGAGATCACCCAGGCAGGATCTCAGTTTTAAGTATGGTTGAAGCATAATTACAAACAAAAAAAACAACTAGTGGAGTTCAGTTTTTTGTCAGCTTTAAATATGGGACCAGGAAAATCCAAAGACTGCAAGAAGGATGAACAGAGATGTAAGGATCAGTACATGGACAGATGGACAAACATACAGACTGATAGATCCACTGAAAGCTTGAGGGGTAGAAAGAGAAATTGATGAACAGATGGAGAGACAAAACAGAACATGACAAACAGATGCTTATATGGATGGATGGATGGATGGAAATTTATTTTTATAAAGCGTGACACTTAAATTGTCTTTGGCATTAATAAAAGTATTACTTTGAGTTGAGTCTTCATCACACTGATGATGGAACATAGTCCATCTCCCCTTATACAATAAAGAAATTCCCTACCATTTAAAACACTACGAGAATCTTGTCATTTGCAGAATAGTCTCACAAGTCGCAACTTTTAGTAGATGTCTACACAGCTCATAACCAGAAGGAATGTTTTTTAGTTTCCACAGCAAGATAAAAACACCCCTACAACAACAGAGCATTGCTTTGGCAAGAGCATGCAATTCATCGAGTGCAGAAAGTATCAAGATATCAAAGGATGTGTCCAAGTTCCAAAGTTATCAGGCAGAGCGTGAATTACTTTAAAAATGTCATCAAACCAGAAAGAGATTTTTCATACATGTCTCTCATCCTGTAGCTAAATTTTAAGACATTTATTGACCAGGATCACTGTACACCTCCTGTTAACGTGTAGAAATGTTTTGGTTTTAACATACAGCTGCAAGTTGGTGCAGGTTTACCTTTACGCTCGAAGCTCTCCTCTCTCAGGATGCAGACCAAAGCGAGGAACTTTGTGACCTCTTTAAGGTACAGCACAGTTGTGTTGTTGAGCTTGATGATCGCCATGGACTCCTTGTCATAGGCGCTGCCGCTGCCGTCCTCCCTCAGACTAGTGCAGCACGAAGACAGCAGTGTAAATTTAAGAGCTGAGGAATTTACTGCAGCTCTATTATGAGGTCATTTTTATCCATTACTAAGTTATTATAAAACAAAACATTCATGAAGCCCCCCCATACATCTTGAGGTGCTCAACATACCCGTATATACAAGAGACATCAATAACCACATCGATCATATCACAGCACAGTTCGTAGGACTGCATATCTACAGGCGAGCTGTCTGTGGCGATGTAGATCTTACTGACCACGTCGAAAAGAAAGGCCTTTTCAATCCCTGAATTCTGGTGGGAACAAAGAATGAAAGATGACAAAACATGAAGCAGGTATATAAAAAAAAGAAATATCATGTGGACATTTAGAATCAGAGTACCATAATGAAAAAATTAAGTTAATTCTTCTACTAGTCCAGTGGTTTTCAAAACAGATAACTGAGGAAATATTTTCACAACAGAGGTTGTTAAAAATGCCTTTGCACATTTAAAAAACTACAAAACTTTTACTGAACTACCAAAAAACAGAGAAGGATAAAGCTCATCAAATCCAGAGAAAGAGAGCTCATATGTTGCTTTGTGGAAAAATCCTTTGGTGTTTTATTATCATATCTTTAGCAGAGGACAATCAACTGTTAATATGAATGACCCAGTAACAGAAATCAGGTGATTTTCAGTTTTTTTTTTTTCTTCCAAATCAGTAAATGTGTCACACTTTTTAGTTCTACACCAATTCAATTTCATCAAAACAATTCATGTACATAGCTATGGAATATCATTGTATTTATTAAATTAGTACAGTGATTATGGATATAAACACTTATAAAAATTCTCAAATAACCACATTTCCTTACAGAAGATTTTTATCTGAGGCAGGACATAATTAGAGTATAGTTCCTATACAACGTCTTGGTGTAAGAGTCTTTTTTTTTTCCCCATTCACAACATTATCTGTAATGAAATATTTGAAAAAAAGGAAATGGAAAAAAAAAAATCTTCCTAAAACGTTGGAAAGACTAAAACTGCAAATGTATAAGCAGACCAAGAGGCAAGATGACCAGCAACCCTTTATGATGTAATAAATGTACTCTGTTTTAACTTGCATCTACCTAAAACAAACTAATCACTTAAAGTATAGTTGTGTTTGTAGCTCATCATTTCAGGACAAAATATTGATAAACCTGTCCTAAAAAACCTCAGAGGTTTTGCACAGTCATATCTTCAGGATCAGCTGTGACCTGCATTAAAAAAATGCCACACTTAAATCACAACAAGGAACACAGGAAAGAGTTGGCTGTTTTCTACTTACAGAAATGAAGATATTTAAGAGGTTCTCCAAGGTGGGCAGCTGGGGGATGAGCTTCTGTACCACTTTACTGAAGGCCTCAAAGATGGAGTGGTCATAAATACTTGTCAAATAGAAGCTGGACAAAACAGGCATAAAGGAAACCAATAAGCCATTAGTGCTGAGACACTTCCTTTAAAATGATTACATAACCAGTTAGAAAAAAATTACAAGACCACATGAGAAAACAGATAAATGACAGAATTTCAAGCTGATAAGAGACAGATGGTACAATAAACTGTTACAGTTTTGACTCCTGCAAAAGTCTGCAAAAATGAATGGGAAATATAAAAATAAAAGCTTTATTTCTTTGAGGAAATGGTGGTGTGAGCCAAAGAGAGTTTTCCGTAACCACTGCAAAGAAGTGTAATTTTACCGAGCAGAGCAGTTGAGAAACAACCAGAGATGTTTTTGCTCCATCATATATCCAGAACGGATCTGGCCGTCTAAAAGAAATAAAACAATCTTACCCGACATAAAACACACTGCTGCCTATGTCACCAGGGCTCCAAAATGATCAGAAAAGCTGCTGCAGAGCCGAGCAGCAGGCACAGCCAGATGAAAAAAATAGTAGTTGTTCCTTTTTAGCGATGTCAGAATCTTGTTTTATTTATAGAGCCCAAACAATCATTTAGAAATAAACAATTTTTAAAAAATTGGGAAAAATTATTTCAATGTTTAAAAAAAATGATTCCCTTTTATTTCCACTGATCATCCTGAAAGGGAATAAATAAATAAATAAAAATCACACAACACAACTAATATTCAGTTTATTTTAAATAAAGACAAAAATAATTTTGTCATTAATAATTTCTTTTTTGAGGTTCTAATGCAAGTCAAATACATCCCTTAAAAATAGAACACCACATCAGACAGACGTTTTGTTTGTACATTTAAACTATGAGCCTGCTGTGGCAGTGCAACAGTATCTGACGCATGAGTCAGTGTCACTTAATTAGAAGAGCAGAGAGGAATTTCACAAGAACAACGGTGCATCACCTTTATACTGCACTTCAGGCAGGTTTCACACCATGCCACAGACCTACAAGTTTTAAAATTATATTCATTTGACAGTTAAATCAGAAAATGTTTCACTACTTTTAATCGGCAGCCTTTGGTACTGTGGATCTTTGTATTCTGGCATCATGTGCGTTGGTATTAAAAAATATAACATTGTCCTGGTTTATATTAGAGTTTTTCCTGCTTATTTTAGAGTCATTTCATTTCTCCCCTCTACATTGGGGTCCCTCAGAGGTCCATACAGGGTCCACTGCTGTTTATATTGCATTTGTTGCCACTGGGGCCTCTTTTCAGGAAGCACATTGTTCCTTCTCATAGCATTTTGCTTATTCTTTTAGTCTGTATGTGTTATCTAGCTGTATTGTGAAGCACTCAAGTCAACTAGTGTTTATAGATTTGCAAAGTGAAAAAATTGACTGTGTTGAATGATTGAATAAAGTACGAAATGACATAAGAATCCACAGTCCTACACACTACACATCGTACGTTAGACCTGTTAAAAAAGAAGCTAGCTTTGACTCAAAATAAGTCATTGTGTTTGCGGCAACATGTGATTGTGGTTGCCACTAACCAAGATGAACACAATAGTTAAACCTTTAAGCTGAGAAAATGAAGAAGCAGGTCACGTCTGTCTGTATGGAAAGAAATTACTACAAGCATCAAAACTTATGGACTACAGTGTCTATAAGAAGCATTCACCACCTTAGATGTTTTACTCCTTTTACAAATCAATCATGATCAGCATAATTTGGATGTTTTTACAAAAAATACAAAAAAACTTTAATGTAAAACAGAGGTCCAGTCAATTGATGCTACATACTATGCTGTGAAAATTATGTATCCCTTTGATTTTTTTTTTTTTTTATCTTAAATGTTTTGGTTTTTCATATTTTTATATGTGAAATAATAATTTAGTTATATTAAGAGGAAAATATGCCGTCCAAACCATCCTTCACCATCCATTATTCATGCTCTTCAAAACAATAAATGTCTCCATGGGGAATTGTAAGGTAAACCTCAGACTCGCATTTGCCAAAAAAACCCAAAACAAAATTTTAAAAAACAAACAAACAACAACAAAAAAAAAAAACAACCAGGACGATTCCCATAGATTTTGAGAAAATATTCTGGGGATTGAAGAGAGAAAAAATTAAAATTTTGTTGGAAGGTGTGCACCCTGTTACATCTGACTTGCAACCAGTACGTCATTTCAAAAAGAGAACTTTATACCGACAGTCAAGTAAAGCGGTGTCAGTATAATGCGATGGGCTGCTTTGATGATCCAAGACCTAAATGAGATGCAGATCCACGAATTCTGCTCTCCATAAGATTTTGAAGGAGAATCTCTCACCATAGTGTGTCACTTAAAGGTCAAACATAGTTGAGTGATTCTGCAGGACAGTGATCCACAGTAGACTGACATTTTTTAAGGATTCTCGTTGGTCACAGGATTTCTCCAGGACTCCCCCGGTACTCTACCAAGACTCCCCCCCGGGTTTTCCCCAGCACTCCCGCAGGATGGGAGTAAACTTTACTGTTAATCATTTAAGAGGATCAAAAGTTAACAGGAGCAGACAAGAGTGGGAACTAGCCAAGAGACAAAATCACGATGACGAGAAATGAATCATAGGACAGGCATCACCAATTTGTCTTTTAATAAGCCTACACTTTATTTAAGGCATTTTTACCTTAAATAAAGTCACCATTTGAACACTGCATTTTGTATTTAGTCATTTCTATCTGACATTTAAATCCTTTTTTACAGCACTGTTCAATGAAGAAAAGACTCTCAATACCCTTTTTGCGATGGAGCGAAAGTGTGGAAAGAGAGGGTTAACTGCACTCGACTGAATCATTCTGATACATTCTAATTTATTATTTCAGTTTAATCTTTTATTAATGTCATGCAGCCACTTTGCTATGGTAACAAATATTAAATCAGATTTACCTAAGATGCAGCTTCTCTAAACTTGCGTCCGCCAGATCATCGTTGGCTCTCTGATGGATGTCTCTCTGCGTTTCAATCTTGTGATCGTCTGAAAGGCCATCCACTTTGTGGATAAACACCTCAAAGTTGATCTCTGGATTGACCCTGTAGGCCCGTGACACGGTGAGATGGAGCCGTCCCAGAGCCTCCATGTAATCATCCTGCAGTGGAGGATTTGTGGTTTTAATAACGAGTTTGCACAAACAGAAAGTCAGTCGCAGCATAGCATGAAGAAGAGAAAGAAAGGAACATATAGGTCAAAAAATGTTTAATACAAGATGTCTGATGTATTCTAAGTTATAATACAACAGACATGCAATATTATAACTGTAATATGCAGCATGCCATACTGTAAGGGGCTGTGTGTTGCAGCTTCTGTCATAAAGGCAGCTTTCATTCTAATAAGCATGCTTCACCATGTTGCAAAACATGAGTTATGAAGAAATATACTTCTGCAATCTTTCCTAAACATCAAGAGGAAAATTGATCTGCTCCAGTAAAAACAGCTGAAACAGATTGAATTGGATGCACCTCGACCACAAACAAACCCTGAAATCCGATAAGCTTCTGCTTTTACTGGAGTAGAGATCAGTAGTTGAAAGCATTTTAAGTCATGTGGACTGCACGCTCTAAGAGTCCATTTGTTGGTGGTAATAAGCTTCTGGGTAAACATTAACTGCAAGAAGGACTTAGTAATTTTTTTATTTTCATTAAGTAGAAAAAAAAAGATGACAATGACTCAGATTTTCTTTGCTGTTTTTACTGAATTAAATAGTTGCTCATAGCAAACCCCAAAAGGAAAAAAAAAAAAAGAAATTCAGCATCCTGTTTGTTCCTCACCTGAGCATCAATGACAAATATCAGCGCTCCGGTTCCTCTGAAGATCATCTCGTAGTCAAAGGTGGGGTCGAGAAAGTCCACCTGGCCAGGGAAGTCCCAGATCTGGAAGTTGACAAAGGAGCTGCTAGAGATGTCATCCTTGTAGATCTTGTTGGTGCTCTCCAAAAACAATGTCTCATTGGGGGACATTTTGTGGAACACCACCTGAAATGACAGTCATGTTTGTAATTTAGCAGTACGAACAGAAAAACAGCTTGCTTCCCTTGTGTAAAACAGAGTCCGTAAAATCTGTGAAAATTACTGCTGACAGTTGGATTAATTACACTTAATCACATGGAGAATGACAAATTAGCTAAGATACGTCTGAGATAAAATATAAAAGTTTTCAGTTTGGTAATTTGGCACTTTTAAAAAGCCAGTTTGCAACAAGGACAAAAACAGAAATTACTGTGAAAACAGGGAAGTTCAACCTTCAATAGATCTTTAGCATCGACTCAGCACCAGCTGCAATCATTAGAAGAGCATGAGGTTGTAATCAAAATGTCAATATTGTGCTCACTCCACAGCTTGGCTTAATAATGCTGAATCATCACGTTTGGTTAGCTTTAATCAAATCTGTTCACTTATTCATATATTCAGTATTTCTCAAAAAGCTAACAAATAAAGAAACTTGTTACTTTACAACAACAAATAATTGGTGAAAACAATTATTTAAATTCCTCCTCAACTTTTAAAATTGTTGTAAAGTAAATTGATTAGATTTATACAGGTTTTATATTCTATGGATAAACATGCATTATATTATATAGGCAAATGTAATGCACAACCTTTCTGGACATGTCATTGTTGAACTCTGCCTTTGAGGGTTCAAAGGTTTGATACAAGTCTGATATTATTCTACTTTTGCAGTGAGCATAAAACCATTTTGCAAAGTCGATATTTTTGGTGTGCAAAATTTGATTTGTTTTATAATACAAAGTAAATTTGTATGTGACAACACATTTGACTCTGGTTCCACTTTTTGAGAAAGTAAAGGCTGTTGGAGCCATAAACCTTTTTTTATTTCACCAACCTGTAGTTGCTAATTCATTGGTTCTCAATTTTAGAAAAGACAAACCTAGACATTACAAACTAAAAAAAAAAAAAAAAATTTGCTTACTTTTTTACTCAACAAAAAAAATGATACAGAATAAAAATGTTTAAAAAATATAAAAGATTTTAAATCCATGTTTAGATTTATTCTCCATTAATTAAAATAAAAGCTTTTTTCAGTCCTCAAATAGTTGAGAACCACAGGCATATTACCTGAAAATGTTCACAAAACATGTTTATTTCTATTAGTTCACTCGTGACACTTTCAAGTTTGATTTGACAACTTTACATAAAAAATTATGTATTGCTTTTAAAGACTAAATAACAACATTCTGATATGGTAGAAGAACATCGACAATTTTTTCTGTAAAACTTCCATTTTTTAGCATTAATTTATGTTTTTCCAAGCAAAACTACACTGTTGGCAGTTTGACTTGATTCAGGCACAAAGCTATCATTTGAGCGTCACATGTCAAACAAAAGGGAAAAAAGGTCAGAAAACTGCAGACTTGCTCATGCTCATCTGACGCAAGACGCCACTGCACTCAGCATTTTTCAGTTACATGTTTCAGAGGCAGATAGTAAGACAACAGCTGTCAACTGTTTGGTTAGGTATTAATCAAAGCTTAGACCAAATGAAGCCTTTAAAGCAGAGGAAAAAAGACAGCAATTTCTTAATGGATACATAGTGTTGCTCCACAGCTGCCATTTTGATTCAAAGACCAAAGACCAACTAGCAAGCAAGCAAAAAGCCAAATCACATGCTCTCCAAAGGCCTGCATAGGAACAATAATCTCCTACTGGAAGCTGTGTGGATTATAAGTGAAAAATGCCACTCTTTACTTTAATTTCTTTGCACTCTCAAATCATGTTGAATTTTAACATAAATAATGAAATATCACAGATGGAACAGTGGCTTCTTATCAATTATTCAACCACAGCATCAAGCTAAAGTAAGACTTTAGGAATCACAATGTAACACAATCCAGTTTCAGAGTTGTTTTTTTTTTTATTTTCTGCCAATCAGAAAAAAGGTGTCCAACACCTTCAACTGTAAACAAAACAGTTTTTTTTTCTAATAAGCGATCGCATGTAATTTAATAATCATACTATATCACACAGAGTGGAGTAAAGCAAGCTTGAACACTGAATGGAGGTGGTTGAAATCTCAAAATCAGTCAAGAGGAATTTAACCTAGTCCATATACAAACATATACAAGAGACACATTTAATAAGTACTAAGAGGGGGTCTACCCTTTGTTTTTTTTCTCGCTTGAGCTTTTTCACATCATAACTGTAAACTTTTATTTATTTCAATGGGATCTTATGTGACAGGTCAGACAACTTTAAGAAGTACAGTTTGCCAAAAGTCATGTAGGGAACAGTGCAAACATGGAAGAAGGTGCTCTGCTCAGGTGTGACCAAAATTAAATTTTTTGCCCACATATAAACTAGAAATCATCACCATAAAAACAACATTCCCTCTTTGAACCATGGTGGGGACAGCATTATGCTGTTTGGATGATTTTCTTCAACAGAGCCAGGGAAAGTGGTCAAAGTAGATGGGAAGATGGAGCAAAACACAGTGAAATCCTGGAGAAAAGAACATCAAAAGCTGCACTTCAGACTGGAGTGGAGGTTGAATTTCCAACTGAACTACAAGTGTTTCTATGTGTTATCAGGGGTGTCAAACTCCAGTCGTTAAGGGCCACTGTCCTGCAGTTTTTAAATGTGCCACAGGTACAAAACACTGGCTTAATTACCTCCTCCTTGTGTAGATAAGTTCTCCGGAGCCTTGCTAATGACCTAATTATTCTATTCAGGTGTGGTGCAGCAGAGGCACATCTAAAAGTTGCAGGGCAGTGGCCCTCCAGCACTGGAGTTTGACACCTGTGTGTTAGATTATCCTAGACAACTTCAAGATCTAAATCTAGTTGGGAATGTTTTTTCATAACTTGAAAATGTATGTACGCAGATTATTTCAGTGCAATCTGAATCAGCTCTAGCCATTTTGCAAAGAAGAATGGGCAACATTTATCATCTCAAACTGGTTCAGACGTGCCCAGAAAAATTTCCAGCTGTAATTTAACCAGATCAATCAAATTTTATTTGTAAATCACATTCCAGCAACAAGGCATTTCAAAGTACTTTGGATCATAAAAACACAAAGTCATGCAACATAGAATCAACAATCAAAACGTTACATTAAGTCAAGTGCTATTGTTGAATTATGCTTCAAAGGCAACTCCAAACAGGTGAAGTTGCCATGGAGCTGCTCACCTAATTTACTAATTGGGTGAGCTACTGATTAAAATTGGTCACAATGCGTTTTATTTAGGGTTGTCAGAGTAGAGGGACTGAATACATACGCAAGTCACATTTTAGGATTTAGCATTTGCACTTTAGGTTGCTTTAATACACAAAACTCAGATAAAATACAATGAAGTTTGTGGTTGTGATGAGACAAAAAGTGAAAAGAAAATTAAAGGGTGCGAATAATCTCGCCTGTCTCCTAACTCCAACGGTGAAGCATTGATTTAAAATAAAAAGGTAAAGGTGTGGTCAGTTTGCCACTGAGTCTTTGGCATGTGACATGCTACTAGTCATCTCATCGACTGCATCTGTCCAGCTGGTTAATAATTACCAGCCGCAGCTTTCTGGTTATCAGCTTGTTATAACAATCCTTGTAGTTCCACGCGTTGATTCACTGATCACAATTATCATTAGCGACATGCTAAACTAAGTTGCTAGCTATTTTAACTGAGAGAAGCAAATGAAAGCGGCCCCTAGCCTCGCAATGCTAACACTTTAAAAAAACAGGATATCTTTCCCACCTTCTGTATGGATGACTTGCCGCTTCGCCTCAAACCCATGAGCAGGATCCTCGGCTTGCTGTCTGACGGAGACGAGCTGTCCTCGATGTCGGGCTCCTCTTCACCATAACCGAAATCTTTGGGGAACGAGTCCGAAACCCCGTAGCTGTCAGGCAGCTGTTCCACCTCGTACTGAATCGACATTTTGACCTAACAACGGTCGCTTCCGCTGTCTGCGCCGACTCTAAATATATCTAAACACAGTTGTGTTTGTCACCAGACGCTATAAACCTGTCTTGTTTTGAAAGCAGGTAGTCAATATCGTATTAGCCTCTTGAAAACACAGTGCATGATGATCCCACACATTTCCTTAGGATTTCCTCTTAGATGAAAAAAAAAAATGTTCATGGTCCCGCCTTTTAATTCTGATTCGTTGCTTGGTTTACATCTCAAACGATGATTGGCTGGTGAACCTGTCAGTGTTTTGAGGTTTTTCGCTGTCACCTGACTAGTACCCAGACTTGTTTTGTGAACTAAACCGTCTATTCAGGAAACAAAATAGTTGCTTTTGCAGTATTTAACAATTTAAACCAAATCCTGTTGACCAAACCTAATTAAACTGTGTTTTATGGTTTTTATTTGTTATTTCGAAAGAGTAAATATTTATTGAAGGTTATAAAATACTACTAAACAGAAACCGATAGATATTTCTCAAACTACCAGCAGATGGGGACAGACACACGCATCAGTAATTCAACGCTTTCAAAGTCTATCTAAAATGTAGGAAATATCATAATCAAAATATGTGACGTTTATTACAGAGAAAAAATGTTTTAAGGTAACATATGATCAGCAGTAGAGATATACATTGCGATTACATCAATAAATAAGTAATAAAAAAAAGAAATAAAGAAAGAGAGAAAGAAAGAAAGAAATAAGCAAAGAAAAATAATTTTGCTCAATATGTTATTTTATTTGCTTCTTAAATTGATCAGTGGGGTTTTATTTAGTTTATTTCTTTTTCTTTTTCTATTCTATTTTTTATTTTTAGTTTAATCTATAATGACTTGTTTGTGCTGTGATTGAAGTTCAATTTGTGTGTTTTAGAAATGTGATGTTTTTATTTTGTTGTCATTTTATTAAAGATATAATTGTTCTGTCTTTTTATAATATTTTACTGTAGTCGTCAAATTATCCGTTTTATCTTATTTGTTTAGTTTAGCTAATGAAGGTTTTCCTTTTATACAAACGAGGACCTGCTGCGTTTTACATGAGATACATGAAGGCAGCACTGAGTTCAGTGCAGCTGTATGTTTGGAGCCCTTAAAACGAAAGTTAACTTTACCGACCCGGTGGTACTTTACCTGTTTTTCATTCGCCCCGATACCAACCGGTAGACCAAATATATAAGCTTTGCATTCAGTCAGCTTTACAGCCAATATCATCATGGCGCATTATAGAGTAAGTGTTTTTAATGTCGCTTTATATTTCTCCATGTAAAGAAGATTTGTTAGAAATCCTGCACGCTAGCTGCGCTGTTAGCACGCCCGGAGGCTTCAAAGTGAAATAATGTCTTTTAAATCACTGTGTTCTCTTCCCACAGGCCTCTGACTCTAAGAGAGAACATTTCAGAAGATATTTGGAAAAAACTGGAGTCGTTGACAGTCTCACCAGTGGTGGGTCGCTTATTTTTTATTTGCACTACAAAGGCTGTAACGTCTGGGTTTTTATTATGGAGTTGCAAGCCAATATGGGCTATGCTCACGCTTTTTATCGCTTCGCTCGTTTTGTAATTCATGTAGGACTTTTGGTCATGTTTACTGTTTAGATTTGACAGCGACAGCTTAGTTTTAGTACACTTTATTTTATTTTTTTACTTTTTGGAAACTTTTCCAGTTTGCAATGAGAATATGAAGTTCTAAACGTTACATAATTCACTGCGTAGTGGAACACAGCTCTCAGTAGGTTATGCTGAGATCATCTAATTAAATTATTGGACTCAGGTGTGCTTGAGTAGCGACGCATTCAAACCAGAGGAGCAGATGTCTCGTCACCAAGACTTGGGTGGGGAAACAATTCACAGTTTAAATAACGAAACTGTATCAAGAATTTGGCTACGAGCCGATGTGAAATTCTCACTGTATAAGTAAAAATTCAAGTTTCACGGCGTGTACGCAAAAACTAAATATATAAATAAGAATAAAAATCATAACGTGATATAGCTTCAAATTAAATAAGAAAAAAAAATCTTCTACTGCTTTTAAAGTGTGTAAAATTGATTACAAAGTTCAAATTTCATGGCATTTATTAAAACGTCCTGAATTTACTATCAATTTTCAAGTATCTATTTCTTAGATGATACGTATTTGCCTTGCACTTAATAGAATAACACAGGTATAACTGACTTCTTATATTAGCCTTTTTCCTTTCCTAAATGAAGAAGTCTTTTGGATGTGAGATAAACATGTCTTCCAAGAAACAAGAGATATATGTTGTAACCTCTTTCTGCTCCTTTTTAGTTTTTGTGTCTCTGTATGAGCAACAAGAGAAGCCTGCCAATGCTCTGGAGTATCCTTCTTTATACATGTCTGATTTCGCCACCATGTTTTATTTTTTGGTGCAGCTGGTGATGATTTCAAATTTTTGTTGAGCACTCACTGGCTGTAGATTCTTTAACTAACTCCTTCCAGATATGTGAAGGGGCATCTTGGTGCCGTTACCGTGACTTCAGCAGACACAGAGGCTCTGCAGCAGGAAGTGAATGACCTGAGACAGAGATGTGCATGTCTGGAGGAGGAAAACAAAGATCTCAAAGCAAGGGTATGTTTGCTTCTCCTTTTTTCTAATGTAATTCTATATAATTGGTCTGAATAGTCATTGAAATGTACCAGCACAGTCCACAAGAGAGCACTGTATTCTTACATTTTACTCCAATGAATACAGTTCATCCATCATGTTTTTTATGTGCAAATGACATTTGCTGGTTTCTATCAGTAGTTTATTTTTTCATAGCTTTTTAAAAAACCTTTTATTGACTTTATAAGTGAATAAAATGGATTTCAGAACCAACATTGGTGTAATCAAAAAAATAAACTCCCTTATAGAACCTCCTCCCATAACTGGCCCAGTTTTAATAAGGATAGAGTGTCAGGATTAATTACACGTTTTTTGTTTATATTGTGCTGTTTACATTGATGCCTTCAGTGGGATGTTTTCTTTTATTCTAATGATTCTCATTATGAAAAAACAGTAATTGTTCAAATGAAATAAAAGCTAATACCAGTGTTTTTTGGATGTCTTCCTAGCTGCAGCAGTACGAACCAGCTTCAGAAGATGGCGGCACTGCTAACTAGATTTCAAGAACAAACTCGTCTTTGTTTTGATAAACGTATTATTTGTTTATGCTGCTGTCAGTTTGAATTTAAAGAAAACGACACTGTAAAAGGTGAAAGCCGAATGTTTTATGTGGCTGTGATGTTTATCTATAAATGCCAACTTTATTCTTTTCTTATATTCTAACTTATTGTGAATATGTTTGTATATATTTTTCCTGAGTGTTCAGTCTTTAGTAAAATAAGTTCAAAGTGTGGAACCTTGAGTGCAATTTATTTTCTCCTCAAAATGCGATCACGTGTTCATTGTGTAGGGAAGTAACATTGTTTAATTTTTGGGATTTAGGGAGCCTGTGGTCTGAAACTGGCATGAGGGGAAAAAACAAACCTACAATTATTTTAGCTCTGCTGGCAATTTACATTTCTTTACAATACTCTAACAATATTTTAACCCTGATCTTTTATCATTGATCATACAAAATGCATTCAGAAACAATAATACATTAAACTACAGAAGTGAAGACGGTCAGGGTCCAAGTATGTCTTGCTCTATAATAGGTTAATTGTTTCCAGAAACAAAGTTTGTTGCTATTGTGCACAGCTATGTTCTGCTATTTGCTTACCAATATGCTCAGAAGTCTAATTTAATTTTTTTAAACCCTCACTGCACAGCTTTTAGTGGCCAATACCAGATTTCTCTGAGGCCTGAGCTCCTAATTCAGATTTCCACAGGGTTGTACAAAAACTGATTTATGTTGAATTTTTCATTGAAAAAAAATAATTGACATTTACCATAAAAGAAAACAAGTACTGCAGACTTCTTAATAGAGATACAGCTGCATCTCAATGCATTACATCATGAAAAATCTGATTTGAACTTTAATTCAAAAAGTGAAGCTCCTCTACATAAGTGATTCTTTTCAAAGGCTTATTTGCTACTTTTACTGATAATTTAAGAAAAATAAAAAGCTTAATTTCTTGAGCCATTAAAAAAATTAATAGGTTTTAAAAATCCTTGATGCCTTTTAGAAATTCATGAACAGGCTCTTATGTGCTCCAGCATTTCCAGAAAGACACAAAAACAGCAGAGGTGTGAAAGGACAGCTGTGAACGCAGCCAATCCAGAAAACGTCACAGCTCACTGATGCACATAGGTCATGACCTTTTACTTTTATAAGTTTAGATACATATTGTCAATAAACTAGAGCTATGTTATAAGAGGGGGAGAAAAATTTTATTCACTAGTCTTTACTGCTTTGAGTTTAAAGGCAGACAGTCTATAGCTTTGGTGGGTTTTTTTCATATGTTATGGCAATCCTATTCAGATTGGGTGGTAAATGTTAACAGATGTTCAGTGCAGTTCACTGTTTTTGTTGAAACAGCCAAATCAATTTCTAAACACTAAATGTTTTTAATTGTTCTGTGTTCAGAATTTTTTTTCTCTGTTCAGTTTAAGGACAATCTGTACAGAAACTGCCTCATCCCTATGTTGTGCATTATTTGTTTCTGAGTAAATACAAAAAGCAATTTTCAAATAATTTCAATTTCAAACATAACACAATAAGTATTTATGTACTAAAAAAAAAAAATCCAAAACGAGTAGTTGGTGGAGGGAACAAGAGGGTTGGACATGCAGAGGTTGCATGTTTGCCAAACTGGATCCTGTGTATGTAGTCTTGTGAAAATAGTTCTCAGGAACTCTTAGACTGGACTCTTTGCTGCACCCTTCCTTGAGTATGAACTCAGAAACTGATGAACAGGATTTACATCTGACCCAGTATTTGCCTTTATGTGTGACACCTTCCTGGAACTGCATCGGTTGCGTTATCAATGGCAGCTGTATAGATACAAATGTCTTTTACATGTCAGAGAATAAGGGCTACTTACAGTAGGAAAATGTATCATATCACAAGGCTCAGATAATCTCATTCTGGCTTCTTGAGTTGCATGATATCTCATGTCTGTATGGACATTAAAGGATTTTTCTAACAGCTATATTATAGAAAGGCAATTCTGAAAAGGATGCAATCCTCCATTAGGTGTCACTGACAGAAGTGACCCATGAGTGTATTTTGAATCATGTCAAAATACACTCAGATCTTTAAATTTATACTAGCAAAGTACAGGGTGTTTGTCTTGTCCCAGGATGTGATATTGATGTCAGCACAGAATTGGTCAATAAGTACTTTATGCACATCTCATTTCCAGAAGTGTTTCAGTAATTCTTAAGAAGAGGGAGAAAACAGGTCCTATGGATAAAGCACAAAATTTGAACATACAAAAAAAAAATTTTTTTCAAATATTTGACTGAACTAACCTGGGTCATGTGAGCACAACAATGTAATATATGTTTTCCTGGTGTTTGCTGAATATTTCTTATTTTAAACATTGTAGTGGGTGGAGGGTGTCTGTAAAATCCCCTGTCCTGGAGCAGAACTCAATACATTATAATAGTATAAAACAATTAAAGGAATAGTAAGATAATATATTATGACAATTAAGTATAAGTATTCAAATAAATAATTATAAAAGTATCAATAAATTGAATTAAAAGGTCCATTAAAAATGTAATTTTGAAAAAAATGTTGCAACTGGGAGCCTGCACCTTAGCATCTTTACATTTCCAAAACATTTGTTATATTTGTATACATAAGCTTGAGGAATAATTTAAAATTTTTTTGGAAAAATTTAAACCCATTTTGTTCCACTTCTCAAGAATCACTGGTTTACAGAATTACATAAAAATTAGAAACATGGTCTCTATTCACTACCTTTTCCAGAGATGTGATAAATAAACGCACTTTTCAGTATAATTGAGTTCAGCTTAGAAACTGCAAACTTTATACAGATAGCTGATAAAAATGACTGCAACATGAAAATACAAGTTTCTTAACACATTGATGGTAATCTATAATCAGACAAAACAATCTAGTAAAAGAGCTTCTTTTATTTCAGAAGGAAGCCAGCTCAAGCATTGTAAAACACACTTAATTAAACTAACTTTATTTGAACACATGATATGAAAATTCAAAAGCAAACAAAAAGTCCTATTTGGACTTCAGTTGGAAAGTCTCCACGGCCTCTTAGATTAGCAGTATATCTTCTAAAGCATCATGTTTCTACATTACCAAACCTACAAAAATACCCTATTTTTAAAGCTAGTATTTAGTTATCACCCTTACAGAAAATAGAAAAAAAAGAACAGAAATTACAGTTAACTTTTAAATGTGTTTACAAAGTTGACACGAGGCAACAATATTAAGACGTAGTGACCGATAGATAAGTTGCAATAACTGGTGTGTCCACCATCTGTTTTACATCTTACTGGACATTTCATTGTTCCTTTAACAGGATACAGCACAATAAATGAGGCATAAAATGAGACCTAATGATAAAAGCTCTTTAGTACTTTAATGTTGTTAATAAGGTTTGAAAATGTGATTTTTGTGAAGAATAATTCATATTTACAGGAGTTTTGTTAATACTGGATGAGAGATGTTGATGCAAACGAAACAAACAATAGTTTCCATTAAATCAGTATATGGAAATTAAGAAAGTTTAACATCTTATCTGGAAAAAATCAAATATGATTTGATTAAATATTCAAAACACCTCTTTTTTGTCTATAGTGTGTGTCTATAACCCTCCTCGCTTCTCACGACACCAGTATAGCCTTCCTTGCTTGGTTGTTTGTCACCTAGTGCGATACAGAATGAAACTCTCTTCACAATGTGACTTTGACTGCATGCAAGTCGCCCAACAGCTGAAAAATAAGACACAGTGTCTTTGCAGTTCTATGAGACACTACTAAATGGCCCTAATATAAATCAAGTCAAAATACAAGCTTTAAAACTAGAAAATCTGTATCAATCTCAAGATAAACAATTTGTTGATATTCACAAAGACTTTAAGACAAGTCAAAACAAGACTCCTGAGCAAAACGCTGGGTGAAATCTTCTCCAGTTCTATGATGCAGGAGAGATGAAGATGTTGAAGAACACGGCGAAGATAATGAAGACAGCATATCCAAATATGCAAATCCAGAAAAGTGGGTTTTTACACAGCTTCATATTGAAATTAATGAAGAAGACGTATCCGATAGTCAGCCCGGCAACAATTCCTCCCAAATGAGCCACAAACGACACCTGAAGAAAATATGATAAAATCAGGTTTCAGTTCAGGCCTCTGGGCTATAAGTTGCTGTTATCTAACTCCACTAAATGTTGAGTAAAACTCACAGGACTAGTTTAACAGACAGCCAATAAACTAAATGGGTGAGGGGGTAAGGAGTCAAGTTTTCAGTAAACACCATTTGTGTTTGTGTAGCCAGGAAGCTAAGAATCAACTTAGTTATTACAAAATCAAGTTGAAACCATAATTTATGCAGATATATGCCGAAATACATGCATACCTGTATGCATACATCTGCATGAATGACAGCTCGTCATGAACATACTCAGTGTTGGTGAGTTCAGCAGCCGAATAACTTTTGATCCTCAGTTTGTTTCTGAGGAAACCCAGAAATATCTGGTTTGTTTTTCATTGCACTGTAGACTTCTTACCTTTACACCTCCCTCTAAACTGGCAAATCTTCTGTATAAGGCATAGCTGAAATCTGCAACAACTGAACACAAAACGATGTTAAATCATTGCTACAAATGATTGTGCACTTTCTGACATTTAAAAAGAACACTGACAAAAAACAGAGTGGGACCTACCAATTAAAACAATGACGAGGATTCGAGCCACTCCAAAAATAAGTTTCATCTGTTTGAAATTCTGTGAAAAGGAAGAAAGGAAATCAGATGAAGGTATTTCCTCTAAAAGTTCATTTGTTTATCAACCAATAAACTAAATGTGCACTGTGTCACAAAAGTATTTAAATTACTGTAACTTTTTCACGTTTCATCACAAAAGTAAGGCATTCAGTCCCAAGAGTGAGTAGTTGATAAAACCACCTTTCACTGGCATTCAGAAATATCTCCCTAAACTGAAAGAAGATTAAAATGTAATTGCCCCTGCCTTAAGCAATTTCCACATGGAAGAATGTGAACAGATCCTCCTGTCAGAGTGTTTCTCAACTTACCACCACTGCATTTATGAAATAACCTCCGTACAGGGCGTAAACGCCCCCAGAAGCCCCAACCAAAACAGTGAGAGGATCAAAGATGGAGCTGGCCAAAGACCCTAGGGGGAAACGCACAGATAAATCATCAACAGGAAGTACAGCTCTAAGTCAAACTTGAAAAACAGGCTCCAAACATTTTTAAACAACACAAAATAGTTTGATTTCTGTCTCAATCTCAGCTACCTGTTCCAGAAGAAGAGAAGCTCAAGATAAATTAGAGAAAGGTGACGCTCACCTGCAAGGACACCAGCCAGGTAAACCAATCCTACTTCATGCCCTTTGTGGACCATTTCCAGTGGGATCCCAAGCAAGAGCTGCATCACTAAGTTGCAGAAGATGTGCCCCACACTGAAAAAAAGCTGCAGGTTAACAAACACTGAACCAACATGAAAATACAAAAAGGTGACTCCATCCCAAACAGTGTGACAGGATAGTTTTTTGTAGTTTTAATTGTTTTGCGACAGAAGAGTGTCTATAGTGAACAAGCTTTTTGTCTAACCAAAAGGTAAACACTTACTGTCAATTTCCTGCATTGGAAAAACAGTTGCTAAGTATGGCTGGGCAACAGATCAACAACAATTGATCATTCTATAGATTTTCACTGAAATGCAATAATCTTATCAAAAAACAAATCAATAATTTTTGATATTGACTGATATGAAACACATGTTTTTCATTATGTCCTAGTGCTAAGCAAAACAGCTATCCTGAAAGACAGCATTCTTTCTAATATTTTTTAGCATCCTGTGAACTACGCAACTCATGTTCCTCTTAGCTAATGCATTTTCCTGCTTGGTAAATATGCTTGGTTTTCCTGTGCGGCTTGTACTCACGGGATATGAAATTTCCTACTTGGTAGTTTATCATTATATATATATATATAAATATATGTGTATATACATTATTATTTTTTTCACTAATATTGCTCCTTTACAATGTAAATGCAACCGTTGCACAGGTGTAATCCAGCACGTTGAATTTCAATTATATCTAAAATGATAAAAACTGAGGGTGGTTTTGCACTTCCTCACCATTGCCTGAAACTGTAACTTCATCTTTGAAGTATTTAAAATTTCTGAATATCCTCACCCAGCGTGGACGAACATGTAGGAAAAGAACCGCCATGCTTCCTGTCTTTTGGAAGGATCGTAGGTGAGAGGACTTTTCCAGATGCTTACATCCAGGGTCACCCACTGCTTATGAGGCTTCCACACGGCATAGTAGATAAACACTGCCAACTATGGAAGATCAAGCATTGGACACTCAATAACATTTTTAAAACATTACAAAATAAATATATCAGGAGCAAAACTGAATGCAAAACAGCTGTGAAGACATGACAGCAGGAGGGAAACAGACTCACAGATGGTGAGGATTGTTTACCTAAAATGTGGGGCCTTTCATGATTACTCCTAAAATTCCTAACAGTGTGTTCTCACAGACGTCTTGGAACTGTTTACAAAACGCTGCACACTGAGAGACTATCACTCCAAACTATTGCAAATCCAGCAATTATCAACATGTTAAAAGGTGAAAAAACTTAGATAAAAAGGAGTGAGCTCTTTATATTTTTAGACAATACTAATTTGTCTAAAAATTAGAAATATCGATATAAGATTTTATTTTTAATCAGGAAGACTTCTGTGTCACCTAATATTTTTCCTTGGAAATAAAAGTGGAACTATATATGAATTTAACAGCAAATTCTCTTTTATTACACAGCACAGCAATTACATACATAATCAGATGTGGATAGAAATTAGTTACATTTACTTGAGTAACCTTTTACTGGAGTAAAAGGTTACTTTTACTTCAGTCAACTACTGAACTACTACTACTAGGAGTATTTCATACCATACTTTTATTTATAATTGTGTATAGATTCGGGTTACTCTTTCTATAGTTACTTCAGTAAATTAAAAAAACAAGGATGATTTAACAAAAATGCACCAGACACAGACCTACAGTTTAAGTTAAAGTACACTTATTGTGTGTAACAAGCTTTTCTATTTACGTATTTTTTATCTGCCAAACCTACTGTGCAATTTGGAGGTCAAATAAAATACAATGGACAATCCATTTTGTCACTGAAAGTACTTTGTTCTGATATATACAGATTACTTGTTGTAAGTATTGATTTCAGAAGCTTTATCTTGTGAAAAAAAAATTGATTTGGAAGTTGTGCTTCTCCTTTCTGAATTTATTTTATTTTAATTTTATTTAATTTTGTAATGTTCTTTAAAATGCCATAACCTGCTAAGAACCTTAGATTTTGTCTCTCCAACAACATAATTTTTACAGATTAGATCAGCTATTATTATCAAACATTTACATGTTCTTGAGTAACCGTTTTTTCTAACATGTTTTACTCTTACTGGAGTCATTTTTTGACTGGCAGCTCTTTACTGTTACTTGAGGAATGATATATTAAAGTTACACTTATTTTACTTCAATACAATTTGTAGCTCTCCTACCCACCTCTGTACATGATATTTATAGCAAAGGTCTGACTTTTCTAGTATTAGCGTGAGATTATGCTACTGCAACAAACTTTATGAGTTAGGACATTAGAAGGAAGCAGCACAGATGTTAACATTTAAAGCTGCCGGAGAACTTTCCAGTTTGGGGATTTTTATCCCAGCCTACCTCTGCAATACTGATGGCAATGATGAAGATCGGAGGTGGGCAGCAGTTAGCGCGTTGCATGTACCGGTCCCGAAACTCTGGTGGGATGATCAAATTCTGGAACTTCCTAAAGCATCCCGTCTCTTCCCCATCATTTATCTCCGGCTGACTGTTTTCCTCCTGCTCCGCCTCCTCATAGTCAATGTCGCCCATCTTTGTTGCTACACTGCAATACTCTGAAATGCACGAGGAAAAAAAAAACCTTTACATGACATTTAAACAGGAGGTGGAAGCACATAAGTTCAACTAAATGTTTCCTTTCCATGTGTTGATTCATCATATCTCACCTTTTGTATCAATTTTGAGTCTATTGTTCACAAGTAATAATTTTAGAACTATTCAACTGATTACTATTTTTGATTCCCTAGGTCATAACACATTTCTGATTATTATTTATATACAGTATATGAAAGGCTGTGGCAATGATGCCACATTGCTGTTTTTTTACACACAAATATTATTAATATTTCAACATAGGGCTGGGCAAAATGGCTTAAAAGTATCAGTCGCAATCAGTCTATCAATAAATATTGATTAGGTTTCTTTTGCTTTAAATATCTGAAATACTGTCAAACTGGTGATGTGACGTTTCCCGTTTTATCCACAATTTCTTCTCAAACCATTGTTCTCATTTTCTCCCCACACTCCGCTCCGTTGTTTTTTTAATTTTAAGCTGTTATGAGGCACATGGCGAAACCTGAAACTGCTGCTTGCAAGTTATTCAACAGAGTGTTTCTAGCTTACCAAAGAATGAGTGAGTTAGTTGATGCCACCCATCTTGCGTGGCTGGTTGTAAGAGGTTGAGCAACAAAAGAATTCTGTGCAGCTCTGGATCAAAGTTCAGTGAAATTATTAATACTATTGCTGATTTATTGCCCAGCCCACCAATCTACCCAGAGATTGGAATAGGTCAATTTTGCATGTGAAAATATATCACATCCTTTTTCCTGGGCGCTTATTGGCTGCACCCCAAACAGAGGAGATAATTTGAATTTAGTTTTTGAGGTAGAGCTAAGATGGTTTCCAGTGTGCATGTTATACAATTATGATGTTACTTAAATTTATACCATAAATACAGCAAAAAGAAATAAAAATACATTTAGGATGACTGATTTGGTCTGAGCGGACATGGATTTTGAACCAAACCTGCACTGTTACTATTGCTAAAACTTTAAGCGTGCAGCCCAGAAGGGATATTCTGGTGATAATACTGCATATACTATTCTTTATAGGTTAAACAGGCTAAATAGCATTCATTGCATTTTGGGATATGGCTTCTTCTCCAGTGGAGCATCAGTGTGTGAGGAAGGCAACTGTAGAAGTGACTGAAAACAAGTTTTAAAAGAAGAAAGTTTGAGAATTATGCTTCACTGTATCACATTTGAATGCAGGAAACAGTAGACTGTGTAAAACAAGGCAGTGATAGTAGTCGTCAAAACAGCCCTTCAAAGTAAAATACATAGAATAGAATAGAATAAAATAAAATAGAATAGAATAAAATAGAAGTACTTTATTCATCCCAGCAGGGAAATTACTTCGCAGTTACAGCATAGAGACAAGACACAGAGAGAAGAAGGCTTCTAGGAAAAAAAGAACTGTATTTCCTGTTTCAGTTTTTATTAGATAGGATCACAGTTAGTCTTATTAGTGGGAGGTTGGCACACACATACACACAGAAATGTTATAATATAATATTATTATATATGTATATATATATGTTTATTAAAATCAAGATACATTGGATTTATTCACAAAATTGCTTTTGCCAGAACCAGGTTCTAGTCTGGATCAGGAAAAAAGAAAATGTCGGTGCTTAACAAGCTTAACGAAGCATAGATGACATTATAGTAAATGGGAATTAATCTTAAAATTTTCTAAAGTGAAATAATCTATTGATAATTAAACTTCTAACGACAGAAAATCTGGAATTATTTTATAAAATCATAATGTAAACAAAAGTCAAGATAAGTGAAATAACTATTGTATTACTGCTTTAAGAGATTATCCATCCATCCATCCATTTTCTGTATATCCTTGTCCCTAGTGGCGTCGGGAGGGGTGCTGGTGCTTATCTCCAGCTAATGTTCCGGGCGAGAGGTGGGGTACACCCTGGATAGATATTTACTGTAAAACTGAAACTCCCCATGTTGCTTCTGTTTCCTAGAGTACGTCCAGTAGCTTTGCCATGTTGAGGCATTTCCTGTTTGTTAAGCTTCTCCTCTGCTAATGATTTTATTAACGCTAAATTGGATGGCCTTTTATACAGTACTCGCTTTTGTTTTAGGCTCTTCCTGGTAGAAAAAAAGTGAGACCAACTCACCTGAACTTTCAGCAGGAACGCGTCACTTGGCTCCAATTAGAAAACAGTGGGGAAAATCCTACGATAATTCAAATGTAAAATGAATCCACAGGCTGAGCTCGAGACAAAAACAAAGCCAGTGACTACCACAACCCCTCAGTGTTTTCAGACGACCTACGGAGCCGCGTTCTTTTTCGAACTGGCCCTAAGTGAAAAGGGGCAAAAAAAATCTGTCGGAGATAATTATAGTCTTTGCTTTCTTTTCTCCCTCCAAGACGCTTCCTTCCTCCGAACAAACAAATCACGAGTGACGGCCGTTTCTGGTTCCTTTCTGACACTTGTCCACAACTTGCAGAATATCTAGTGACTGTACTACCCCAACCATGCAGTCTACAGCAGTTTACCTGTTTCCCGTTGCCACACCTGTGGTCAGTGACGTCACGGACCACCTAGGGGCCAAAAACAAAAATGTACGGTACATATATTTTCATCATGTACAGGTATTGATCATCTCTCGTCCAAAAGAAAGGCATACATTTTAAGTGTTCACGCAACGATAAAGAAATTATAATACAGTGAATTAAAACCACAAATGTGTTAATAATGCAGCAACTACTCAAGTGTACCACATGGTGGCAGTAAAACTCATAATTAGGAATGACGGACGTTTAAATGTGTTTAACCCTTTTTCTAACAAGGCTAAAAATTAAAATTTTTTGCAAATTTTGTTTTGGCAGTAAAATTTCCAGGAAATAGGGTTAAGGTTCATAGTTAATGGGAAGATGGATGGAACTAAAGGCAGAACATTTGTGACAGAATATTATAGATTAAAAGACTTGAGGTTCACCTTACAGTAGGGCAAGAACCTTGGAGGCATGAAGAGTTAATTTTGTAAGGAACTGTTGGCTCTTTGAAGAAGGCAAGTTGGAGCTTAGATTTTAAAGGCTAATGTTACATTAAATAATATTTTCAACAGAACCAATGTAAGTATAATTACCGACCTAAAATAATGCAAAATGAAATGTTTATTTTGACAAAACAGAAGGCAGACTTCCTGGTATTCATCAGCATCACCAGACTTGTTTACTTTCCTGACTGATTTGCAAGAAACCTTTGGTCAAATGGTTGAGTCAGTGGTCACTGCTACATAAAAGCCATACAATTACCACATTTGGACCCTAGGAATATTTATTAAAAGATTATGTTCCATCTCTGTAATTTGTAATGATGGAAAAAAAAAAAGAAAAAACTTGTAAAAATCCACTAATTCATAAAGCTCTATTGTTGGAGAGATTTCTATCAGATACTCACATTTTACAGTCCATCTAATGGTCGTTGCTGAGCCAGACTCGCATAAAATTAATTTCTACAAGTAGCAGTAATGATTTCAAGGCATTTTCTCCAACCAGCCAAGAGTTTTACCTCTGGTAAAACAGCTGAAATAGGACTCTGTTGTGGCTTACGAATGTTTTTATTTGTCTATTTTGCTTCTTTAATGAAACAAACCATATGCATTCCAACCCTTGGATAATAAAACTATTGTTTTAGCCCTGTGTTCATCTGCAACTGAGTATTTTAAAGCAAAGAAAATTAGGTACCATAAAGGTATAAGAGCTTGAAAAAGAAAAACTGTACAATTTTCCACAATGAACAATCCAGTACAACAAATTTTTAATCACAGAACTTTTATTGTTTTTCTTTAAAAGGGAGAAAAATCCACATTCTCAGGAAGAGTTGTGAGGGAGGAGGTGAGGCGGGTAGAGCAGGGGAGAAAAGTGGAACATGGTGAGAAGCAGGAGCCATTAAATATAGCTGCTGGGAGGTTATACAGCATAATCACACGAGCCAATAAGCTTTTCTACAGCGCCAGCTAAAGAATTTTTTTATTAACATCTGCTTTTTTTCCCAGGATGTCTGGTAAAAGATGTTAATAGCAAAAAGCAGAGAAAGAAAAAGGAAAGAAAAAAAAGCAGGCTTCATACAGAGTTCTAATTATTTGGCCAGCAGCAATAGTTTTAAAGTAAGAAATTAATTTTTGGATTAAACCTGGATAAAACATGGCACCCAAACTGAGCGTGGAGAGGGAATGGGGAGGGAAAGGTTAGGGAAATAAAATTTAAAATCAACAGGGAGGAGGCAGAAGAAGAGCAGCCATCATGTGAGAGGAAGCCAGGGTCACATTGATGTGAGCTCAGGAGACATCTGAAACAGATAAAAATAAGATCACATGAGCTCACCAGCTTCAGGAAGGGCAACGCAACAGAAACTGGTACTTACAACTTGCAGGCCGGGCTCCATATCTTCGCATGATCTGGTCTTGCGTGAATTTCACAAAAGATTCATATTGTTCTGAAATTAGAGATGATAGACGTTTTAAGAGATGTAAAGCTCATTTGAAAGTATTTTGTAATCAGTAGCTTGTCTAAATCTTTCCCTTATCTTTTAAAAAAAAAACACCCAAACACCTAACTGCTATTTTCTGCCATTATGTAGTTTGCATGACCCGTTTATTCAGATTTTACCAGACAAAAAAACCCAGCGTTTATAAAGTCCTTTCATGGACATCAATGAGATTTAAACACAACAGCTGTAAGAAATCACAATAGTGCCTAGTAAAAGTATTCATATCACATAAAGCATTTTGCATTTTTTCACATTACTGCTACAAATCTCAAAGTATTTTATATTATATATCAACCTCAAGTAAAACAAAATCATTGTATGTGTTGACTTTCCACAGATAGAAATAAGAAAACTGTGTGGAAAAATCTGCATTAGACAATCAATCATCATAAAAAAAAAAAAAAGATTGAAACTATTTCATTGTGGGTCAGGCTATATGTTACTGTATATCCTCCCATCTGAGCTGTAAACATCTCATCTTGGTCCTGCAAGTTTGCAGCTGGGCCAAAAATCTCTCCCATTTTCAGATGATTGACTGAACAGTGCTTCATGAGATGCTTAAAGCTTAAGGTGTGGTCTGAACCTTTGAAATCGTCAGGGAGATGCTGAGTTTAGAAGATTCAATTACAGATGGATTACTAACAAATGGAAACCACACTTTTCAGATTTTTTTACATACTTTGAAATGAAACTAAAGCTAACTTCAGAAAGTTTATCTTCACCTGCGAGTTTTGTGTTGAGGATCTGTTCGTACTCCTCCCTGATCTTCTCCTCGTGGTCTTTGAGCAGGCGCTCACACAGGTAGCTGACCTGCCTCAGTGTGAACGAGGGTTGGTCCTTTCTTGAGGCACCTGAGAAAAAAACAACAGATGTCAGTCATAAAAAAATTGAGTTTATAGCTTTTCTTTCTGTTCAACACAAGATATGCAGCCCTGATGCTGGCACCGTCTCAGCACCTCGAGCGTCTCGGTCACTCTGAAACTGGAGCCAGCGTTAGCCTTCTGATTTATCACTTTATGGTCTTTGAGGTCTGCTGTGAGCCAGGTAGAGTGAAATGTGAGTAAATCACAGTCAGCTCAGAGCCAGAATGAGGCTGAGGTAAAAAAAAGCTCCATCATGGTGAAATACAAGTCCACTCTGCACAGGGGCCTGGACACCAGAGGATAATTACATCACACACACACACACACACACACAATAACTGACCTTTATGTTTTTAACTGTTTGAGTTCCAGGGAATTTGGAACAAAACAACATTTCTTCCTCCTACACTGCTAAAATAAAGTATTTACAATATTTTATCACTGGTGGTGCATTTTCTCTGAGCACTGTGAGGCCTGTAACTCAACATAACCACCACCTCCAAGGTCAAGCTTGCAAATGCCTCAAAATTTAGAAGATGTGTTTAAAATCCCAAAGGCTGTTTAGGAGCAAAATATCCAATCAACATGACCACCTTATCACCTTTTGTAAAGATCTTGGTTATAAGTAGAAACATTCTTAAAGACTCTGTGTCTGTATAATCATTGCTTTATTTCACAAGCAGATTTTACTCCTCTTCATTTCTGAGACAGGCCTGCAAGTAATTTGTCACATTCATTTAGTACACTCTTATATTATCCACCTTTCCTACTGACCAAGTTATCATATTGAGCATTCTCTTGTCCACGTGTTGTTCCATGAAGTGTTTCAATTAGGAGTTGCTATATCATGTTTGCAACAATGCTACCAAATACTCACATTAAGTTCTTCACCACCACATCGTTTCAGCTATACTCCTCTCCTCCTCCACCCTTTTCTTACTAATACAATTCCTTCACTACTAATAAAAGTTGCCCTTTAAGTATTATGCAACATGTAATTTAAAAGTGTTTTGAGTAGGTTATTGGGTGTGTGTCCTACCAGGTGGGGAGCTGGGGGCGGTGAGGGAGGTACTGGGGCTGGGAGCGTCACTAGAGCTGCAGGCCTCGGTCTGGTTGAAGGCCCCCTCCAGCTGCCGTCGCCTCTGAATCCGGCTGTACTCCTGGCGAAGGTTCTGGAAGATTTGCTCTAGAGAAAGTCGACAGGAACAACGTCAAAAAATGGACAAAACAAAAATGAATTACTATGAAACCTAAACCAATATGAACTTTGACACCAAAGAAAATGCTTCCTTGGAAAGTACATTTTTTGAGCATCAACTAGAAACACCCTAAACAGTCTGAGAAGTGACCAATGGGATTTAATGGGCCTAATTTTGATTAAAGGGAAAAAAAGAACATCTTTGAGGTTTTAATCTGCCAGAAAGCTTCCAGGAATTAAATCATTAGCCTAGTCTTTGGTGCCAGTTCTTTTAGCTCAACAAAAAGCATGTTTATAGAGTGCTGGAGGTCTTCCAGAGTAAACAAAACTATTACAGGAAAGCTCAATCAGTCGACCTACTTCAGACAAACTACAACAGTAACCACTTCCTGCGTTCTCTCAAAAAAACAAAACATTCACTGACAGGAAGCAGCTTTCTAGATTAAATACTGACAGCTCGACAGATAGAACAGCTGTAACCAACACAAAGAGCTGGCATGAAACACTATGATCTTGTGACTGTCATTTTCACTTCTGTTTTCAAAAATTTTTTAAAGATGTAATTTCATGAAGGCTAAGCTGCATCACAATTCCCTTTAGTTGGGTAGAAATGTAAAAACATTGGTCTTCTTTGAAATATTTACATACAAAATCATATCAACTTAAAAACCCTAATGTGTAACTGTATTTAAAAAGTGACTACAAAAATTCAAAAAGTGAAAAAAAAAAATTAATGTCACATTATCCATCTG